>NW_024704746.1:63462275-63741472 GCF_018977255.1 Callorhinchus milii | reverse complement strand
TATTATTATTGTTGTTATTTATTTTTTTGGGGGGTTTGGGGAGGGAATCACTTTCGAAAATTGCCCATTTCAAGCGCTGGTTGCGAGTTTGATTGCGGGTTTGAGATGCTTTCGATGTAATATCTTCTGCTGTTTGTGTGTCTACGTTTTGCGCTGCGGGGTTTCGCTAAAGGATTCGTTGCAACGAATGATCGCGTTTCACTGTGCGTTTTGCTGAACGTATTGGGTGGGGAGTGGGGGGGGGTTTGGGGGTCGCAGTGGAACCTAAAGAGAGTGGAGAAATAAAAAGGTTTATTTGGATGTTGTGTTAAGAGTCGAGGAACACCGAAAACCGTACAGATTACCTTTCGCAGAATGACACAGAAAATAGAACATTTTGGAACATTTTCCAGAAATATATGAATCTCCAAACAGTTTCCTAAAATGAGCAATTTTACAATTCTCTAAATATTATACGACCAATGCAATGCAACAATCCTTATGTCCTCTGTAGATCGGAATACCCTCTAATCGCAGCTAAATAATTCAACCTACTTTTTTTTTAAAAAAACCCTCATTGGATTCAAACTATATCATGAACCTATAAGTTAAATTGCATTGTAATTTACATCGAAGCCTCAAATGGATTCCGTTATATCGGAATTAATGAATCAAGATGTATTATTTATTATCATGTATTATTTTGACAGGACCGTTAGTTGCATCTAAGTCTGATTTCCCCCCCCCCCCCCCCCCCCCCCCCATGGAAGATATTTTGGTTGCAAAAAAAAATCATAAAAATAGGGCTTTGAGGGCTTGAGATCATTCATTATCCGCATTAAATATAAGACACACACATCAGTCTCTGCTCTCCCCTCTCTCCATCCCTCCAATAATTATCATTTTTTTTTAATTGGAATTCGTTAAAACCTTTCCCAGATAACAAGGTTAGAGCTCCTGTGTGCTGCTAAAATAGGGGAATGCAAAGTATTTGTGCATTGCCCTCCACACACAGTGTTGTGAGATGAGATAGGGACAGAGTTTCAGAAGATATCATTTCCATTCGGTTGACTTGGAGCCGTTTGATCCAATTTCGTCCAATTCCTTTCAATTCTCAAACGGGAACCGTGCTGCACGTGGACAAATTAATTATTTTTTTCTAACGACCATCGCCATCCTTATGATGTTTTGCGGTACGTTTCGCCCACAAAATGCGCCAGTCAATCCACTTTACAGTATATTCTGCAAAGAGCCTTTCGAGACGTCTCGGAGCTGTGATAAGGCGCTGTATCAGATGCAAGGATTATTATTTATTATTGTTATGAGCGTTCAAGCCAATTTCCTCTATCCATTCCAGGCACAGGATTATTTCCATGTTCAGGTTGGGCGGCGACACATATGTGGAACTCTCTGTCTGGTTTGGGTACCCTTAAGCGTGGTGATGGGTTTCTGCATGTGTCAAACAACCGGCTGATCCCCCCCAGCCCCCCCAAAAAAAAATATCCTCCACTTTCGGGGGGTTCACCCACAAAATACACAGTCGATTCTCTTTACAATATATTCTGTGAAGCCTTTTGAGGCGTCTCGCCGACATGATAAGGCGCTGTATCGAATGCAAGGTTTATTATTGTAATTATTATCATTCATCTATTTTCTTTTATATTGAACCTTCTGGCTCGCCTCAAAGCGAGAAAAAAAAACGCTCATTTGAAAATGCTCCAAGTGATTTCCTAGACATGAGCGCTATCAAATATTTATATACTGTATAGGATTACCGATTTAAGATACCTAATTCGACACAGCTTATTATTATTGCTGTTGCATAACAATTGCTAATTGCCGGCTGCCTTTATATTTCAAATCCTTTTGTAAAATTCCGGCTTTTCTTAGTACCGCCGTTAATATTTTAGCGACTCACAAGCTTTACCCCCCCCCTCACCCACCGCCAACCCCCCAAAAAAAATCTTTCATGAAAGCCCTTATCGTTTCCTCGTAACGCAATAACAAGTACAGGCACCGTTTACCCACACGCAATTCAATAACTTCCAGCTATCGAAACTGTTCCAGTTATCTTGCCTTTCACCCAGTAAAAAAATGTCAGGAACAAAAGGTCTGGGCCACAATGAAGGTTTTCCTAAATAAAGGGCGCGGGTGAACAGGCCGAGCGACAAAGAAAGTCGTTACATAAAAAGCTCTGAGATTCATTGGGGCCATTGAACTTCACTTCACGTGATGCTCTGTGTCTGTTTCTGTCCGGATCTATCTCTCTGCCTCGGTATCTGGTTTGCTCCGCGCCTCTTTTCTGTGTGTTTCTGGTCACCTCCTGTCCACCCACGCAATATGCAGTCAATCCACTTGACAATATATCCTGTGAAGCGCTTTGAGACGTCTCAATGACGCGATAAGGTGCTATATCAAATGAAAGGATTATTATCACACATATATATATTGTTATATCTTATTATTTTGGTCTTTGACCCCATTGCTTTGATGTCTGTGGCTCTCTGTGGCAACCACACCCTTTAGCTGTGTGTCTGATTCTCCAACACTTTATCTGTCCCTCTCTCCCCCCCCCTCTCTCTCTCTCTCTGTTTATTTTTCCTTCCCTCCCCTCTCTCCCTCTCTCTTTACTCTGACACCAGTTTAAAGGGATCGATTACAGCAGGAAATGGGCGAATTAGTGCTGCTCAGGGAGCCATTTGGACGTCCAGAGAGAGAGAGAGAGAGAGAAAAAATCACTTACAACGTGGGTTTAGATCAATCATATCTGCACTTGAGCTTTTGCAAGAGTTGTGTGTGTGTGTAGGGGGTGGGGGGGGGGGGGTGGGGTGGTGGGGGTGGGGGGGGGGGTTGCAGGTTGCATAAACTAATTCACTGCCTGTCGCAATGCTGCAATGTGCTATAATGCGCATTATGTCACTGCAGAGGCTGCGAATGCTCTCCATACAGTTCATCACACAGAGAGAGAGAGACACAGAGAGAGAGGGGCAGAATGCAAACCCTCGACGTTAAATCTACTGCCAGATAATAATAATAATAATAATAATAATAATAGTAATTATATTAGTAATAATAATAATTCTTGCATCTGATTGGGTAAATGTAAATGTAAATGTAACCCCCCCCCCCCAATAGCTTGAGTTATATGACCAATATTAACGCACATTTATTTATTTGTTTGTTTGTTTATTTATACGCAGTTAAGATAGAAATTTGATCGAGAAGTAGACTATTTTAGAACACTTGTAGTCATCGAGACGATAATTGATAATATTTAATTAATGATCTGCAGCTTGGTGCAGGTATAATAATAGCAATAATAATAATAATAATAATAATAATAATAATAATAATAAACCTTGCATTAATGTATATCTCGTTAACAGATAAGAGAAACGTAACGAAAATAGAAGGAGTGCCAGACAAATGGAAGATATTTTGCAGAGGTGTTAATAATGTGTGTATCTACCTGAGGACCTGACGTATATAAGGCGAAGAGAAGGGGTGATAACGGGATGAAACGAAAGACAGTTCAGTGAAGGTTGAAATGAGGCTGTGTGTGTGTGTGTTTGGTAGATACGAAATAAAGATAGTTAAGTGGAAGGATGTATTGGTAGTAAGAACTGTGTATAGATATATGTGCAATATACAGAGAGAGAGAGAGAGAGAGAGAGATAGATAGATAGATAGATAGATAGATAGATAGATAGATAGATAGATAGATAGATAGATAGATAGATAGATAGATAGATAGATAGATAGATAGATAGATAGATAGATAGATAGATAGATAGATAGATAGATAGATAGATAGATAGATAGATAGATAGATAGATAGATAGGGCAGACAGGGATAGATCAGTGGGAGAGAGAGAGAGAGAGAGATTAGGGCAGATGGACACAGGTCAGTGGATGTCAAGTGCAGCCTTTGAAATGCGAGGAGTCTGTCGTAATATTTTCCTCTCATTTACATGAATCCGATTATTACTGTCAGCAAACACCCCCCTCCCCCCCAAAAAAAAACACAGAAATAATCAACATTTCGTTCAGTTGGTGGGTAAGGGAGGGAGAGAGAGAGAGGGGGGGAGGGGGGAAGAATTCCTGCAGAGAGAGAGAGAGAGAGAGCTAACCTTTTCTCTCACTGTTTGCAGGACTATTTAGCAATAAATAGGTCAGTGCTCTAATCCAACCAGATACCGATTTATACACAAATGCATATACATATATATATATATTTATGTATATTTAAAATTCGAATTTGATGGGTATCACATTTTGTCAGCAAACAATCGCAAAAGATAATTCTTTCTGCAAATGGATCCCGACATGTTACTGCAGAACATTATCTGGATTAAAAAATAGGCAGATGATGATGTTGATGATGATGATGGTGAGGAGGGTGTTGTGGAGATTAAATCCCACTCCCTCTCCCCCCCCATCCCTTTTCCACTCCCAACATCCCTGGTAAATGCAGGTTGAGGAGACAGATCTGGAATAATATTTCTAAAATGTATCTGTTGTGTGCGAATTTAATCCCATTTCCGACTCCCACTCTTGTCATGTTTCACCAACTCGATGGATTTGACAATCTGAGATATATATTATATTAAAGTGCATTTTAAGATGGTTCTATGAAAAGGTGGGATTCATGGAATTAATTCTCAGTTTGGTTTGGATACTCATGTCAGACACCCACCTACACAGCTGACCCCCTCTCCCCCTCCACCCCACACACACACCCAAATATATATATATATTTATATTTATTTTATTTTTAAAACACGCATTTTAAAATGGTCTGCGAATAAATCACAAGGGCATTGAGATTACATTTCATTTAAAAAAATCGAGGCGAAGGTTTCCCCGCAGCCAATTATTGATTTAAATTGATATTTGCAGAGATGAGAGAATGATAAAAGCTTTTGTTTTTTTTATTGAGTGAGTGAGTGAGTGAGGTTGGAGAAAAAGAGATTATTAATTGTATTGCTCTGCTGATGTCAGGATCTGTGCGGAATACAAACGGAATAGAGCGAGGATTATTTGTGTTGATAGTTTGCAATTAATGTGTGAGTTTGAGAGTTTCATCTGTTTCTATTTTACACCCAATGTCATCAAACTGGTGGCTGGGAGCTTGACCAGGGAGATATATATATATATAGAGAGGGAGAGAGGGGGGGAGAGAGAGGGCATACAGGAACGAGAGAGAAAACTATTGCTAAATCTCGTTAACTGAAGGATGAATAAAAAAGGAGAAAAGGAACTCAGACGATGAGTCTCTGAGATGAAACTCAGGCAGTGAAAAGGACCTGAAATTGCAGTGATATCTGTGCAGTACAGAGGGAACATCTCCCCTTTTGCTATCCTCAAGTAAGTGAGTTAGTGAGTGAGTGAGTTAGTGAGTGAGTTAGTTAGTTAGTTAGGAATGCTGTCAATTTGGCTAATTGTCTGGATATTTGATGTGTGTGTGTGTGTGTGTGTTTTGGGGAGGAAAGGGGAGGATTTTTTTGGGTGTATAACCTCTTGTTAAATTTCAATCGGGGGTGTTTGTCTGGTCAGTTAGTCTGGAGGGGGTGTCAGTCTGGATACTTGTCTCGTTTTGGGTGGACATTGTGCGTTTGGGGAGGAGGGGAACGAGGAAAGAGATTTGGTGTCTGATGCAAAGTCTTGTACGAAAGAGAGACAGACAGAGAGAGAGACAGAGAGAGAGAGAGACAGAGAGAGACAGACAGACAGACACACACACTCTCTCCAATCGAAAACCACTCACGAATCTCAGCCCTTTAAGGGAGAAATTGTAATTGATTTGTGTTCAGGAGGTGAGGGCGAGTATTGCCCTCTTCTTTAGTTTAAAAGGGACAAAAATCCTAACAGTTATTGCTTCTGTCTCATGGGGGGGGGGATCAGATCATCTGCAAATGCAATTAATAATTTAAATTGAATGCGTTCCTGATCCGCAGTTTTTCGTTCAGTTTGTGCTAATCCAGTGATACATCATTTACTGGGAAAAGCGCATTATCCCGAAATGGGTGTATTTCCACAAGATTGTAGTCAGAAAATAAAGGGTCTCTTTGAGTTGTCCAGTCACCCCCTTTCCCCCCAAGACATTGCATTTTAACGAAAGAAACCAAATGACATGATATAAAATGATCTGAAAATGAGAAATATTGGGAACCACAATGGGAAATGGGGACGATTTCAGGTCTGGGCTTTTTTTTAAAAAAAAAAATCGAAGTTTGATGGTGTCCACGACTGAAATATTCTGCTGTTCCTTCGAATATTTCATAGATATTTTAAAAAACACTTTGTGAATCGAAATGCACTTTACCATTGGAGGGATAGGTAATCCCTGATTGAAAGAACATTATTTTCAATGCCTCCTTTTTACTCAAGAATGAAAATATATTTATTTAAATGTTGGCCGGTATATACATTTATATAGTGCCTTTCACTGAGGAGGAGGTGAAATGTGCTTAATAGGGATAATAATACTTGCATTTGATACAGCGCCTTATCACACCGTTGAGACGTCTCAGAGCGCTTCACGGAATACACTGTAAAGTGAATTGACTGTATGTTTTGAGGGCGAAACGCGGCGGCCAATGCCGTACAGCAGCGTCCCACAAACAGTCGTGGATTGCGTGACCAAATTATTATTCATTTTTAATTCTATTTATCGTTAAGGTTAGTGGTTTTGCTGCTGATATTGACGTCGGCCTTTTTTTTTCATCGAAAAAACTATCGTTTTTTTTTAAAAGAAGAGTGGCTTTGATGTTGACATTGATACAGACGGCTTCATTTTTATTCTTGAGGGAGTCCCCTCTCAAGGCAGTTATGAAAGTAACCCCGCCCGCCCGCTCGCTCTGTTGTTGCCCTGCACCACACTGTTCGGGTGAGCAGCTGACCCCACTCAGGGCAATTCTGAAAGCGGCCACTGGGAGGCGTCAAAGAGCAAACCAGGAGGAGGTCTTATTTCGCTCTTGAATTTTTGACGGATCGCCCCTCTTTGCTCTGCACTGAGTGTTTGCTCAGCGCTTCACGTGACCGTGAGTTCGTAAACTCAGGGGGGGAAAATAAGGACGCAAGAAGACAGTATCAACAACAACTTGCATTTATATAACAGCTCTCACGCAGGGTGGCGTCCCAGAGCGCTCGAGGCTGGTGGTGCACGACACCGAGCTGGGGGGGTGGGGGGCGTGGGGGAGAGGTGACTGTAGGAATCATCGAAGAGGAAGGGCGTCCCTCTGTCTCGCGAGATGGCTACCATCAATTTGCCCACCGAAGCTTGTGTTTGGTCAAGCTATCGAAATACACGGGCATTGGAAGGTTTAACTCCATTTGCTTTGTGCATAAATATGTTGGTTTAATGTATTAGGGGTTGGTATTGAGCCAAGAAAGAAGAGGACAATAAAGCAGTGATGTTGCTGATTTTCGTACATTGCAATTACGTTGGGTGCAATTTGTGTCAATGCTTAAGAAGGTTCCGCACACAATAGTTCTCGATGGGCCACTTCCCATTTGTCATCTTAAGAAGGGTATGTCATGTAATAAGACTACAATAGATTCAGCTGTCGTGCATGTGAATGTCATTTGATGTATTTCAATAGCAACAGCAGCTGCGTTTTGGGCGCAGAATCTGGAAAATGGATGATATTAGCTTGTTATGTGATGATGATAATAATAATAATCCTTGCATTTGATATAGCACCTTATTGTGTTGTTGAGATGTCTCAAAGTGCTTCACAGAATAAACTGTGAATTAAGTGGATTTACGGTATATTACTGTGTAATAGGTGGGCAAATTTTGTGGGGCAAAATGTCTGATTTACAATAATAACACACAATGGCTTGTTGAATTTCCAAGCCAACAGCTCCGAATTATTGCTCAATTAAACGCGCAGTAAGTGTCAGAGTCATTATTCTTTCAGACTGAATGTTACGACTCCCTAATGATGGCGAGACACAAAGCCAGGCCCCATCATATTAATGTCAGCCCCAGCCACACCCAAAGCAGATCTTAACGGGGTGAATTGTACCTATAAATTTAACGGAGTGGTTTAAAACTACAGTATGAACCATTGACTGATTTGAACAGCGATCTAATCTCGGAGCACAAGTGAATGCTGTCAATTTATTAAGTGTTTGTTGATCTGAATGCTTGATTCCTTCAATTATGTTGTTAGTTTAGGTGCCCATTACACCCCAAAAGGAATAGGATTATAGAATTCTCAGCACTGAAGGAGATCATTTGATCTGTTGAGTTTATGCTGGTAGCACCTTCTTCATCGGAGTCAATCGGTGTAATCCCAAATCCTGCTCCCCCCCAAACTTATTATATTGTCCGTCTTCAAATGTTTATGCAATCTCTTAAGTGTTGTTACTCTCTCAGCCTTAATTGCTATTTGTGGCAAATTGTTCCATGTTCCAATAACCCTCTGTATGGAAAAAAGTATCTTCTAAACTCCATTTTAACTCCTTCAGTGACTAATTTCCATAACATCTATCCGTCTCTGCATTTCCCTGGTTGATTCACTACTTTCCACAAGCAATGTTTGCCTGGTTCTAGTTGCATAGATATGGCCAGTATTTGAGGATCTCTGTTGATCTGTGTAACCATCTCTTTCTGAAGGATATAATTAGCACAGGATTACATGTTTTTTTGTTGGGAGGCTGTTCCTCATCCAAGATGACCCGGTTATAATGGGGTGTTTTTGGCTCCACATAATTAGACATCTCGTTGAATGGGTCCATGAGAAAAAATGGCCGTCTATACTACTTCGGGTTTGTGAGGTCACCACTCACATCACTCTCATCTTCCTGAGCAGATTGACCAGATTCCTGCACACACCTTCAGGAAGCCAAGTGGTCAGCTGCAACTATGAAACACTAGTGACAGCATTTGTATAGAGCCCCTCAAACAGGGGAGCATCCCAGAGCATTCAAGGCACAGTAAGGTGATTGCCCTGTATGTACTGTGGGCAATAAAAGGTCTTCCCATCTGTATTTAGGTCTGGGCTGTGTTAATCTTGTGCTCATTGTTTTGTGCTGCGCTCATGGTGCAAGTTCAATGACCTGCATTATCTTTGCTTCTCAGCATTATAAAGACTTGGAACATGTTCTACTGCTTCACTGAAACAAGCACAACTCTGCAAGTATCTCCACACAACTTAGAGCACTGAGTCCCGGAATCATCCTCGCTTCTGTTCTCCGCACTCTATGCTATGTAATGGATGAATGCCATTTGGAAGGTAGGGTACCCAACATTGCACAACATATTCTAAATCTCGTACCTCCAATAATCAGTATAAAATAACATATTTTTACATCCAGTCAGATTCCCTTGAGATGTAGTGGTGGAAGCAAATTCTATCGTAGCTTTCAAAAGGGCATGTGCTTGAAAAGGAAACATTTGCAGGGCTGTGGGGAAAGAGCGGGGTGGGGAGTGGGACTAGTTGAATAGCTCTTTCAAAGAGCCAGCACAGGCACGATGGGCCGAATGGCCTCCTTCAGTGGTGTAAGATTCTGTGACTCTATGGAGACAATTATGAACATGCTGTCTTCATTAACAGTCACCTCCTGGCCTTGAGGAAGTCGCTTTGAATTCAAAACCAAGGGAGCAGACATTCTAATACAACCGTCTACTAACAATTACAACTAAGTTGGTGTGGGGCACTCAGTGGGCTGTCTAGACTGTCCCCAGTGCATTTCAGCCAGTTCTCAGCCGTACAATGCAGCACCGACTGAGCTAATGGCTTCATGCGTTACAGTCTCGATAAAGTGACAGATAAACCACTTTCACAATCCCGGCAGATCCTAATCTAAGTGTAGATTTTCAGCAAACTGCCTTCTGTTTATTCCCGTCGTATTGAAATTCTGATCTAAGCATGTTCTGAGACCAAAGTGATATTTACGGGCTCTGTGGATCATTTGGGCTTATAGGAGCATAGGAACAGAAGTAGGCCATTCAGTCCCTCGAGCCTGTTCCCCCATTCTATAAGATCATGGCTGATTGTACCTCAACTCCGAATACCCACCTTTGCCCCATATTCCTTGATAGTCTGACCTAACAAATATCTAACTACCTCAGTCTTGAAAATTTGAATGGATCGAGCAAGATAAGCAACAGGCTATGTGCTGCTCTGCAACATTAAATGAAATGCCGTTTCTGCCGCTTTACTAAACAATTGTCTTTGATCTCTCCTCACCACTCCATTTCCTTTTTCTTACCTTTTTTTAAACCTTATCTCGGGTTGGGGGTGATGCTCATAATCCTTGCATTTTATATCAGCGCCTTATCACGTCATTGAGCCGTCTCAAAGCGCTTCACAGAATATACTGTAAAGCGGACCGACAGTGTATTTTGTGGGTGAAATGCGGCAGCCAGTTGCACGCAGCAGCGTCCCACAAACAGTCGTGGGTTGAGTGATCAAATTATTATTTTTGAGGGGGATTATTCCCCTAAGGAAAACGATCTGCCAATCGACTAACAAATGGGTTCCCACTTACCGCTAGGTAAAAAGAGGTGTTTGGAGTAAGGAAACTTGCCTAAGATTTTGCCCCAGGCATAATGTTATGTTTTTACGTAGAATAAGTTAGATTCGTAAAACTATTCTTTCCCTCCCATATTCAGATATAATAAGGTAAGCAGTTGTCAGCCTTGTACAAAGATTGCCCTAAATGTCCTACTTATTCTAATGAGAAAACAATGGGCACTGAATTACTCTGAGCTTTGCTGGACTTGCTTGGGGTGACTCTGACTCCTGTTCTGTGTATGGCACTGGTAGAATTCACTGTGAAAACACACAATCAGTGAATTACCATAGGGCCATAAACAGAGCAGAGAAATAACCAGTTTGCAGCAATGGAGAACCAGCTTCTTTTGAGTAGGCGATGACACCCAGATCCCATCTGGAGCAAACAAAACCTGCATCAACAACTAGAGCACAAGATAATTCCATCATCTTAATGCCTAGGGCTTCCCAATGGAATTGAATTGTATTTAGAAGGTACCTTTGTTGCAGAGCTATAATTCCTTGATGACTATGGTTCCTCTGTTGATGGTAAACAGATTTATCAGTAAAGACTTGACTAGTGTCTGCAAGAGTGCACTGTGCTACATACATACAAGAATGTGCTGTGACCTGATACAGAGTGGACTTTCTGTATTTTTTCATTGAAAAAGAATTGACTGGCCTTTTATTTATTTGGGCTCACATCGTGATGTGTCAAAATGCATCATTGGGCCAGTGTTGCACAATCTCAGGGCAATGAAAATGATCCACAGCTCATGCACGCCCTTGCCCAACCAAATCCAAACACATTTGCCAGACACTCGTTTACTAAATGCAACCCGTGATTTTATATTTAAAGGGAATCATTGGAAGGTTTGTCAGGTTACTATGGTCCTCTTTTCGAATAATGCCATGGAATCTTTAACATCCAAATGAACAGGCCGATGGGAACCTCAGTTTAACATCTCATCCGATGGACGGATGAAATAAAACAGAAGCACTGTAAGTCAAAGTGTTTCTGGCCATCAAATACCAAGTGATGTGTGTCAAGAGACTTTAGGTGGTTATCCAGTGGGGTAAATGCATCTTAGTTCAATTGGTTCAGATTGACCGTTGAAGAAGTACAAATAAGACATTTGCCTGATGCTGATGACAGTGACAAGTTATACTGGCACTGGTAGAATTCACTGTGAAACTGATATAAAACTGAAATGTAAAGACGACTGCTTGTTTGAGGCTCAACTTTTTATTGCAGTCAATTACTTCAACAAAGGTTGTCTCCCTTTACAGTGCAAGATCTGTTCACATTTTTCAGAAGTTGGAAGAAAGCTTGGGCCATGGTTATGCATGAAGTCACCAACCCCCTGAACTCCCACCAAGTGCATGAGATATGCCAATATATACCAATTTATAAGAAGTGGTGGCAGAGATGAAAGTGGAATGTGTTAATCACTGCACAGTGCAAGAAAGCCACAAAATGCCAAGAAAATATCTATTTGACCAGAGTAAAGGATTACCAAACATTTCCAACTTCTGGAAGAGACATTTAACACCTCTTCAGAATCAGAACAGCCTAGTAAGTATAAAAAGTTGTTGGTTTGTTACTAGTTGCGCACATAATAGCTATAGGGCGAAAACACTACATAAGGCCTTCTTAATCTGTCTGGCAAGATTTCCCATTGCTTATCCAGCTGGGACCACCCTAGCCATTAGGATTTTGGCTTGCAGGGTTAACAGGAGCTGAATGGGATGACTTGATGGCCCCATTGACTGATCTGCCCTTCCAGGTCTTGCCAATAAGTCAGGCTGGTTGTGCTGTCATTCTTAGTCTTAATTGCTAAAAATGTCATCAAATCCTGTGTTCGTGTTATTTTGCTGTGCTTGAGCCAAGGGAATTACTCTGTCAATCTCAGACCCACTATTCCCATTCCCTTAGCCTCATGTCCATCGTCTTAAAATATAAGCATTTTGGAAAATTTGTAATTTCTGTCTTCATTTGGAAATTGTTTTTACAAACTGTGGAAAACTGGATTCCAAATAGAGATAGAAATTAAGAATTTTTTCCCCCAAATTCTGGAAGATCTTAAATTTGAAGACTATTATCTTAAGGACAGGATCACGTGGAACTTCAGACCTATTGGTGTCTGCAAATTCTTCCACATTGCCAGAATATGTCTAGTCAAGAGGAATGAATGTAACAATGGCCTTCTTGTCTTCACAGATGAGTTGTCTTTAATTCAGAACTACTGAATATGATCTTGAGACAATTACTATCTCAGATGATAGTGCTGGTCCACAGAAAGGCAAGATGGAACCACCAACATCAGATGTTGAAGGCATATCACTCAGTATCTCCACTGTGCCACCAAACAGCAAGAAGACTCAACCATGTCCCCCCATCTTCAGACGGTTTTCTGTGGGGTACCCCATAGATGTCTGAGCAGAGGCACATCTAAAGATGCTGGTCCTTCAATACCCCAAGCCCCAACCCAGAGCCTGTTGGAGGAGGGTATGTGCCTAATTCATCGAACCATTTGCAATGTTCGTGCCAGGTTGCTGCCTGATAAGACCAAGACTCGTAGCAATACAGTTAACATGACAAGCCAGGCAGGGCACTGTTGGTGGCACGGACATGATGGGCCGAAAGGCCTCCTTCTGTGCTGTAACATTCTATGATTCTGTAGTGTAGACAGGAAGCTTCACCATTGTGTTCTCTGCGCTGGTGCAGAAACAGCTGTCCTCGTCCACTTGCAATCAACTATCAAGGGCAGTCAATAGAATGAGTGGCTTATTTTATCCTTATCAATGAGTTGGGGGATTTCAGTCATAATCAGTTTCAAATGCAAAAAGAAAACACACTGAAAAAGTGTCCAGAACAGTGAGGTTCTACACTATTGTGCTTTTCCTTGAATTAAAGAAGATTTTCTTCTCGCTTCTTCTCCAAGTGCCTCTTCTACTCCTCCCCACGTGCCAGTTTGTCAACCTCAGTTCATTATCGGGCTTTGAGATGTTCAGCACGTTAACTCAAAAGTGCTCTGAGTTCATATCCCCAGGACCCTGCTATCATCAATATATTAATGTAGCAATTAGTAAGATTGATGCTGGATGCAACAGAGAAATGACCTCTTCCAAGTAAACATTGTACTTGCTTTCACTCCCATTTTCTCCATTCAGAATAACGCACTAAAATAATGTGTTGCAAAAAGGGTTTGCTCATATTGTGGCGTGCTACAGTGTAGAAGAAAGTCACCTCTATGTGTTTCACTAGTCACGTTCATTTTGTGCTTTGTAGTATGTCAGACAATTTAAATCGTATTAGTTTTAGTCTGTCGGTAAGATCTAATCTTTCTCTACACTTTATCCGTTTATTGTTTTAATCAACGTTTTTAATCCACAAGCATTTGCTGCCATCTCAAACCGACAATGGAAATATTGAATTGACATTGATGCTTCTTAGATTATCTATAATTTCCCACACAGTCATAACTGGGTGTAACATTTGACGACACCTCTCTTGCATTTGTTGAACCTGCCAGTGTTAAGCCACTTCAGAGATCAATGAGCTCCTGTTTGTCTATGTTGACAGCAGTTAACTGTGGAGTGTGGGCATTTAGGATAATATTTCACAAGCCAAAAAGATGATAATTCATATTATATTCTTGCTTGGTTCTAGTAATCTTTAATAATAATCCTTTCATTTGACGTAGTGGCCTTATCGCATTTTTGAAACGTCTCAAAGGGCTTCACCCGACATGTATGTTGGCTGCTGTATTAGGTGAATATTGTGTTGACAAAGGACACCAGGAGAGAATCTCCCTTCTTTTCAAATCAGGAAATGGGATCTTTGATATCCACTTGAACAGGCAGATTGGACCTCATTCGAAGGACATTAATGTCTCATTCATAAATACAGCACCTCTGATAATGCACTATATTGGAATGGCAGTCCAGACTGTGTGTTCAGAGTCTCTCTATGTGCCGTTTGAACCTACAACCTGCCATCTGCCTATCCAAGTGGATGTTGAAGAATACCAGTAGCCAATAGCAGGAGCTAACCCTTTTATCTGGGCAATACTCCTTCCACTTTTTCCCTCTAGATCTTTACGGTAATGAAGTGATTCAGATTACAGTGTCTAGTTTGAACGAAAAGCTGAACCAATTTCTCTGGAAAACCATTTCTTACCCTCGCTTCCTCCCGCTGGTCAAGAGCAAAACAAGACAACAGCTTGCATTGATATAGTGCCCTTCATGCGGTGCAGAGTCTCGGAGCGCTTAGGGTTAAGAGAGAACAAGGAGGGTTGGCGATTCAACGAAGAACCATTTTGAAACGGAATGGCATTGCATTGTGGAAGCAAAAGATTGTCTTCTTTGCCCATTTTGGCACTAGCACATTTTTGCTTTTGTATATGACTGTTGAGCAATTATGTGTAGTGCCAATATAGGAAAAGGAAGCCCCTCAGCAGCCATTGATTGGCCAGCAACAGAGCACGTCTCCAGGGGGCAGCACTTTTAGATGAGGAGAGGAGAGGATGGTGCGTCATTGATGATCGAGGAGTGTCCATTCTGCCTCTCAGCCTTCTGGTCTTGATTTTTCTTTAATAAAGAAGGACATATGGAAAGGCCATTTTTTGGCAAATCAATCCTGCTTTCTCCCCAGAATATACACAACTAACCCTACCTTGGATGCCACCACCTACTCTCTCTCTCTCTCTCCTGGATGCTAATGTTCGACATAGGGACATAAAACATCTGAATATTTCTTCCCCACCTCCCCATCCCCATCTCTCTACTTGCACCCATCCACACACATCTCCTCTTCCTCTCCCAGTCCCCAGCAGTGGAGGGACCATCATTGTCCTGTGGAGTGTGTGTGTTGTTCATCTCAGTCTGTACCTGTTCTTCTCTCATTCACCTTTGCTTCCTTTCTGGTGAGTATTGATTGTATCATATGTTTGTCGTCTGATCTGATCTCGCCTTCTATCCAGTGACCATTTTGTCTTTGAGCTAGCAGCGTACTCTCACCTGGTATTTTTCCTGTTAATCGAGGGCTTGTTTGATACCGTTGATGTTTCTTCTTGCATTCCTTGAAGATCGAGCTAGTTTGATTTTCCGTGTTGATGTACTGTATTTGGTGTTGAACAGAATGGTAGAGCTGTCAGCTGGGAGGCTTTAGTGCATCTCTTGCCCCCCTGGAAGTGCAGCTTTGATACTTAAGAGCAGGGTACTGTGAGGACTGTTGCTCCCTGACTAGTTGCAATGCTCTCTGACACACAGCAGGCTGTGGCTGAGAAGACGATAATAATAATACTTGCACTTGATACAGTGCCTAATCACGTCTTCGGGAGACATCTCAAAGCGCTTCACAGAATATACTGTCAAGTGGGCGAAACGCAGCAGCCAATTGCGCACAGTGGTGTCCCACACACAGTTGTGGATTGAGTTACCACATTTTTTTTAAGGGATTATTATCCCCGGAAAAGCGATCCACCAATCGACTAACAACCGTGTTCCTACTTGCTGCTAGGTAAACAGAGGCGTGTGGAGTAAGGAAACTCGCCTAAGGTTTTGCCCTGCCTGGGAATCGAACCCGGGTCCTCTCGCTTGCGAGGCGAGTGCTCTAACAAATACGCTACAGGAACTTCACAAGTGGGCTGTGGCTGAGGAGATGGGCTGTCCGGCTGTGTTTGGCAATGGTAGAACTCACACTGGTGAGATAGTGGGATCCGGTGGTTCTAGACTTGCCAACTACAGCCTGGGAGCAGAGTTTCTCCCGCGTCTGTACCCGGGGGCGAGCGGAGTGGAGCGGTGGGCTTGGTGACACTCTTTCTGTTCTGAGTTGATGCGAGTTTGAATCAATGCTGTCCTTTACTCTTGCCAACAAAAATAT
Organism: Callorhinchus milii; assembly: GCF_018977255.1. Lineage (NCBI taxonomy): Eukaryota > Metazoa > Chordata > Chondrichthyes > Chimaeriformes > Callorhinchidae > Callorhinchus > Callorhinchus milii. Next base: position 63,725,098 of record NW_024704746.1, on the reverse strand, counting down.
CTGAAGCCACGCACGGACAGGGTTCACGAGGCAATGATAAACGTGCAACAGAATCAATGTTGCATGAGTGTTGTGTGACGATCTTAGGCCAAAGCCATCTGTTTACAGACACGGTACAAGAGACACTAAAAGTAGGGTAGCAGAGAGACAGAGAAACAGACAGAGAATCTGACACACAGGAGACAAACACTGAGAAAGGCAGGCCCAGCAGAGAGAGGGAGGGAGAGACTGAGAGGCAGAACAGACGAGAGAGAGAGAGAGAGAGAAAGACCGAGACTGAGAGAGACAGACGCAGGAGAGAGAGTGAGACTGAGAGAGAGACTTGAGAGAGACCGACGGGGAGAGAAAAAGACTGAGACGAGAGGTGGCCAAAGGGGAGAGAGAGAGAGAAATATTCAGACGCAGGAAAGGAAAGAGACTGAGAGGCAGACATACGAGAGGGAGAGACAAAGAGAGAGACTGGGAGGTAGGCACAGGAGATAAAAGGAACACACGCAAATGCAACGGAAGCCACACCTATCCACAGAGAAAAGCGGAGGCAGGCACGCACATACATGCATGAACTTACCTGCATTCTGCAACCAGAGAAACCCCACTGTGAACAATTGTGCAGTCCCGGTGATCATTCATCTGCAAATTAAAATGTTGTCTCGTGATAACAGCAAAAGCTCACAGACGTGAATTAGTCATGTAAAATACAAACGTACACAAGCGGTCACTGGAGAAATTACTCACAAGAGACTTGCAGAAAACTGCAGTGTGTAAAAACGTATAAAGGCACACGTGCACACAACATCAATTTCTATTTTATATGGTGCCTTTCACATTAGGAGCACATTTTAAAGCACCTGATGTGAAAGGCACTGCATATGTAAATATACGTAGTTGTTGTTCTTGCACTAACATAGACAAAGCCAATATTTCCCATGACCCTTTGAAGAGGCAAAGTCCTGTGCTATCTCCTGTCTTGAGTTATATTTGCAGTGACAGAATATGTGAAAATCTCACAAATTCCAATGTCTTTGAGTGTTGCCCATATCTGGATTAAAAAATTGGTTAGAATTCCGTCTCTTATTTCTCTTACTGTTCAAAGCAGAATCTCACTCTCAAAAGATTACTGAGGTTTCATCTATCAGACTGATGGTATCTACTGTTCTTTAAATACATAGCTTCTCTATCGAGGCCCTTTCAAAATAGTGTTGTTATATGCACTATCACCTTTGGAAATGTTTTGATAGGAGTGTTTGACCACCAGAAGCTCTTTGAAAGGGAATAAGAACTGCATAAATAATAAAGATTATTATTATTATTATAATAAAGCTGGCTTCCGAATCAAGACTAAATTTAAGATTTTTCTACAATTCTGCATGACCTTAGCTCTTCAGACAATATGTATAGAATCACAGGATCAGACCAGGTAGAGGGAAACTTTTTTTGGGTCAACTGGATATCTGACACACAGAAACTCATCATTATATTTACAAGTTCCCCCAACCCAACAACTGATAATTCCACATACATCATGTAAGGACAGCATGTGGGGTGGGATGGGGAATGGGGATAGTCTGATCAAAAGCATATTTGATGCTTGAGGAGAAAGTTTAAAGGAGCAATGGCAGAAGTCACTTGTTTGCAATGGTCAATTTGAAAGACTGTATTTTCTACACATTTCAAACCACTTTGGATAAAACTTACAAATGACTTCTATTTTGTGCTCCACAGGGTGTCTTCAGAGAGACTATTGGAGGAGACCCTTCTGTCCATTACCAAGGCAGATGAAGGGACTGGTTTGTGTGACTCAAACAGACGCTCCCTTGCCAAATACATCCAGAGTCAGAGAAGAAGTCTTGCTGTGTAGGTAAAGCTCAGGGAAAAGGGAAGGGTAGAGACAGTGAAGGAGCCCACAGTAATCTGAGGAATAATAATATCTTTGACATGATCAGAAAAAATTGTTATCCACCAAATATCGTGTCCACCAACATTTATAGCTCACTAGTTTAGGATTTTTGGGATTTACTTACACAATCTGACCTTTTAGAAACATAATAATAATAATCCTTGCATTTGATTTAGCATATTATCACGTCTTCGAGATGTCTCAAAGCGCTTCACAGAATGTACCGTAAAGTGAACTGACTGTGTATTTTGTGGGCGAAATGCGGCAACCAATTGGACACAGCAGCGTCCCACAAACAGTCGTGGATTGAGTGACCAAATTATAATTTTTTTCAAGCGATCTCCCAATTGATTAACAACCGGGTTCCTACTTACTAGTAGGTAAACAGAGAAATGTGGAGTTAGGAAACTTGCCTAAGGTTTCGCCCTGCCAGGAATCGAACCTGGGTCCTCTTGCTTGCAAGGCAAGCGTGATAATCACGACGCTACAGAACAGGTAATTTTCCCCTGATTTGGAAATGCCTCATGTCAATGGTGGCAGGACAGAGCAGTCGTTGACAGTGTGTTAGCTGAGCAATGCTTGTACCAATACTGATGCCAACCTGTAGGCAATACCAACACCTTTTTGCCAAACTCTGATTCAGATTTCCTCAATCAAACTAAAATCAGAGCAAACTTTTATAGAGGTCGATGATTAAACACTGCGGTTTTGTATAGCACTGAATAAAATTCTATTTGGAATGACTCATCCATCAAGCACTGGAATTCTGAATGAAGATGACTAGTCCCAAACGCACTGACACTGGGCTGTTAAGCTCACAGTTCGAGTCCTTGGTTTTATAGATTACGGCGGAGGAGATGAGGTAAGAAAGAAGCTGGAGAGGAAGCAGTGATCGAATGAGCGTGTATTCTGGGTAAGAATCCATCCATCCTACTTATTTTTCCCACAAAATCAACCAGATTAATGTGGCCGACTGGAAAAGTATCTCACTCAGCCTCCGACTGGCTCCCAAAAGGGCTCGAGATTCTGCTGTAAAATAAGGGTAGCAATCCGTGGGGGAGGCTCGTGAGCAAATCACGAGGGGGGTAGAGGGGTGGCTCAAGAGAGAATGTCACGGGGCCTCGGGAGCCAATAACGGGGGGTCTCGGGATATATTCAAGTTGGTGGGGGAGTGGAGCTCAGAAGCCAATTTCAAGGTCTCTGGCAGACAATGACCGGGGGGGAAGGGGGGGGGTTGTCAATGACTGGGGGTGGGGGGGTGGCCCAGGAGTCAATCGGGGGGGAGAGAGGGGCGATTGGAAGCCAATTATGTGGTCACTTGGGAAATTTCCTGAATTCCCATATAGCCAGTCCGCTGCTGATCTCACTATTTTTACAAACTTTAACCGACTTGTGTGTGTGTGTGCGCGTGTGTGTGTGTGTTGTTGCCTATTTTAAATGTCTGTACGTGTTTAATAAAGCAAAACAAAAGACAATTTTCGATTGTGCCAAAGTGTGAGATTTTCTTGTGTCTTGTATCGGGGACTGATCTTAATTCCTTAAATTTATTACCAGCTGAGTCATCGGAAGAGCATTATTCCCTATTATTATTATTATTATTTATTTGGGGAGTGGTGGGGGGAGACAAAATATGAGAGGTAGAAAGAAAAGAGTGTTGCCAATAAGAGAGCAGTCATATTGGTGTGAGACATGTGGAGATTGGGTGCAAGAGTTGCATCCCAAATGGGCAGAATGTCAGCTCCATGATGGCACAGCATATAATAATAACAATAATAATAATAATAATCCTTGCATTTGATACAGTGCCTCATCACGTCATTGAGATGTTTCAAAGCGCTTCACAGAATATGCTGTAAAGTGGATTGACGGTGTATTTTGTGGGTGAAACACGGCAGCCAATTTGCGCACAGCAGTGTCTCACAAACAGTCGTGGATTTTTTTTGTTTGGAGAGATTATTACCCCTGGAAAGCAATCCGCTGATCGACTAGTAACCAGGTTCCTACTTACTGCTGGGTAAACAGAGGCGTGTGGAGTAAGGAAACTTGCTTAAGGTCTTCTCGCTTGCGAGGCGAGCGCGCTGATCGCTACGCTATGGGTCTCCAGTTTTCCCGAGCTTGGTCATGCTGTTAGGAGAGAAGATTGATCCAAAGCCTGGCAGAGAGAGAGGGAGGTGGGTAAGGTGGGATGCATGAAATTCTCTTGGAGCTCGGTTCGCATACTCTTAAGCATGGTGACGGGTTTCCTCGTGTGTCAGACACCCTGCTGACCAACAAAAAAATGCACTAAAGTATTCATCCTTGCCTCAGTCCTCACCTGTATTGCTCTAATTTTTGTTCCAGCAGTGCAAGTGCTGCATTGCACTGTCCCTGATTTTGAATCTATATATAATCAATTATTATTGATATCGCATCTATATAGAATCACGGTGTCAATAATGAACATTTTTGACACACTCACACCACACACACACACACACACACACATCAATACAACGCAAATTTACATTTATATAGCGTCCTTCACACAGGGAGAACCTCCCAAGATGCTTGTCAATCCCGGCTTGGAACCTAAACTGGAGGTGAGACCTGAAGTGGGTGTGGAGGGTAAAGATGACCGAAAGCGCAGTCACAGTGGTAGGTTTTGAGATGGACCATAAAAGAGATCACAAACACGAATACAGACATTTACTGAGAGAAAGCGATTTCAACAACAACCACAACAAATTGCATTTACAGAACACCTTTCACATCGGGAGGATGTCTTGAGTCACTGAACAATGAAGTGTTTGCATCCGAGTTGTGGTGGGTGGGGAAGGGGGGGGGGCGGTTGGTGAGGTAGAGGGGTTCCAGGATGGAGTTCCAGAGGGTGGAGGTTTAAAGGCTGAAGGGCTGACTGCCGATTCAACTGTGATGTTCTGCATAGTAAGATAACTTCCGGTCATTCAATGGCCAGGCTCCCGGCTGAAGAACAGCCACGTGGGTGAGGGAGAGCCAGTAACACTCAGTGTCTGTGGAATTGAACCTTCAAGAAAGAATGGAATCAAAGAGAAAGAAGCTAATAAAGGGGAAAAAAAAAGTTCAATAAATCGGGTTCATCTAGTAAGAGATGGAGCTGGAAATATTGATCCTCGTGTTTCATTTAAATTTACTTGGTTAGGGGAGTAGAAAGAAGGGGTTCCAAATGGTTTGGATATCCAGAACAACCCTGAACTCAATCAATCTCAGGTGGTGTATTCAATAACTCCAAATGGTACACAAATAGTTCATGGCAAACTGCATGTAATAAATAAATAATCCTTGCATTTGATATAGCGCTTTTCATGTCTTCGAGACAGCGACAACAACAAAATTACATTTATAGAGCGCCTTTCAGGTCGGGAGGACGTCCTAAAGCCCTGAACAGTCAGGTGTCGGGGCTCGAGCATGGGGGAGGGGTGGTGTAGGGGTGAGGAAAGGCAGAGAGGTGGGAGGGCGACCAAAGGCACGGTCGAAGAAACTGGCCTTGAATGAGGCAAGGGAGGAAGCGAGGTGAAGGGACCGTGGGATGGAGTTCCAGAGTGTGGGGGCAGCCTGGCCACTGATGGTAGGGCGGGTCGGGCGGGAGACATGGAGCAGACCGGAGCCTGCTGAAGGGAGGGAGCGGGCAGATTGGTAGGGAGTCAACAGATCAGAGAGGTAGGAGGGGGCAAGGCCATGGATGGCCTTGAAAGTGAGGATGAGGATCTTGAACTCGATCCTCTGGGGGATGGGGAGCCAGTGGAGTCGGACGAGGGAGGGAGTGATGGGGTCGCGGAGCCTGGTGCGTGAGAGTACAGGAGCTGCAGAGTTTTGGATGATCTGTAGCTTGTGAAGGGAAGAGTTGGGAAGGCCGATGAGGAGGGAGTTTCTGCAATCGAACCTTGAGGTGACGAATGTGTGGGTGAGGGTTTGGGCAGCCTGAGGGGAGAGGCAGTGGCGGAGTCTGGCAATGTTGCGGAGGTGGTGGAAGGCAGTGCCGCTCATGGCGCGGATGTGGGGGAGAAAGGACAGTTCAGGGTCAAACAAGACACCCAGGTTCCTGACTGGCTTAGTGAGGTTGATGCTGCCAGTGCCCGAGGTGCGGAGGTGCTGGCGCAAGCCAATCAAGAGGACAACAACAACAATAACAAGAACAACAACTACTTGGATTTACATAGCGCCCTCCACGCCGGACGGCGTCTCAAAGCGCTTTACAGTAACGGATCCCGGGACCTCGGGATGTTGAGTTGGAGAAAGTTGTCCCTCGTCCAGGACAGGCAGTCGGTCAGGACCCCAGTAGTCCTAGAGTTGAGGGTGGAGGCAGAGACGTCTCAAAACGCTTCACAGAATGTACTGTAAAGTGAATTGACTGTATATTTGTGGGCGAAACGCAGCAGCCAATTGCGCACAGCAATGTCCCACAAACAGTCGTGGTTTGAAGTGACCAATTTTACTGGATGTGCAGTTTTTAGGCAATATAAATAAATAACCAATAATATATTCAGGTGTATTTAGTAAGAGATGGAGCTGTAAACTGTCATTACATCTCACCCACAAAATACATAGTCAATTAACTTTACAGTATATTCTGTGAAACGCTTTGACATCTCAATGACTGATAAGGCACTATATCAAATGGCAAGGATTATTATTTATTATTTAATCAACCTTGCATTTGATATAGCACCTATGACGTCAAGAATGCTCGAAAGTGATTCCCAAAAAGTGTCTATAAAATATAATGACTGTATCTGTAGGCCAGCACAGTAGCCAATTTTATGCACAGCAATGCCCCCACAACAGCCATGAACGGGTGAATGATCAGTTTTATCTGGTGATCTTGCTTTTCGAACAACCTGCAGTATCTTTAACGTCCACCTGAACAGGCAGACGGGACCCTGGTTTAATGCCACATCCAAAGGACGGGATGCAATGAATAGAAAACAAAGGAGATAAAAGGGGTCTGATGCTGGCTGTTCACTAACTCCAGTGTACCATTCATTGTATATTAGTGAGCAATATATGTCAGATTCCCATAAATGAACATGGTCTGGGGAAAAGGAACTCGTGGAAAGTTCCTGGAGGCTATTCTGAGATCTGTGCATGGGTTGCCCCTGGGAAACAAAACTTGTACAACAGTTTTAACAATAAAAAGACAGGTTTATTTTGAAAAGAAAGCTCTATCTTTTTCACATCTGTCTTTTCCAGACTCTCCTAACTTCCCACGAGTACCCAGCTTTACCTGGGCCAGAAAGTAATATTAAAACCAACATTGCACAGTTTCTGTACAGCAGGAAACAGTCAAGGACATAAATGGCAGCCCTACAAGCAAGGTTGACCCTGGTGATCCCTTGTGGTATTATACAGCTCTCCTTAAATAAACTGCTTACACTCGATTTGGAATCTAACCACCGTCATCCATATAGCTCTCTCTCCGTGTCCCAACCAGCAATGAGTTTTTACATCTTTGATTGCAATTCATGTCTAAATCATAGTATTCAAACAGCCGTATTCACCTGCAAATACAATCTCTGGACTTAACAGTATATCCTGTGAAGCATTTTACAGTTCCCTCCTCAAGTTAAAGGCGCTATATCAAATGTAAGGATTATTATTCGAGTTTAAAATCCTTGCCCTCACCTTTAAAGTCCTCCACTGTCTTGTTCCACCCTACCTCTGTGACCTCCTAAAACTATAACAACATGTCCACTCTCTTTCCACTCGGCGGTTCTGGCCTGTCCCCCCGCCCTGCCCACTCCACCATCGGCAGTCAGGCCTCCAGCTTTTCTGCCCCCATTCTCTGGAACTCCAGCTCCAAATCCCTCCACTTCGCCCCCTCCATTGCCTCCTTCAAGGCCTGACTCAAGACCTTCTCTTTGACCAAGCCTTCGGCCACATTCCCTTCCGCACTCCCCTTACCCTCGAACCCTCTTGATTCGAACACCCAGCTCGGGTGCCAACCCTTAACTGTCCAGCGCCTTGAGACGTTCTTTCGATGTGAAAGACACCAAATAAATGTAATCTGTTGTAGTTATTGATGGGCAAGGTAGAAGGAGTTCTGCCTTGTACCTTGTGAGTACTATCACGGTGTGGGGGGGAAGGTAGTTTGAGGCACATGTATATGCCAACACCAGGAAGGCAGAAGGCGAACTAGACAGAGCTTGGTCTTTTTTCGTCTAGCATTTCTTATGTTCTTATGTTCAGAGCTTGACTCTGAGAGTGGGTGCGGAGACATCAAACCTCTCTGTTCCCCAGTGGTCTCATCCCTCACCTCAGCAAGCACTCATCCCCGGAAAAAACAAGAGGAGAAACCCAGCAGGAGCCAAGGATCGCACTCAACCACATCAATAATGGATCAGGGCTTGGAGTGTAAGTGTCCAGTTCTTGGCTGCTCTGCCTCATTCAGGACGACTAAATTGCTAACTGAACACAAATAGGAGCATTTAATAATTTATCTGCATCTTGATTCATTAAGTCCCTATCTGTTGGGCTTGGTCTGTCTGTTGGACAGCTCTACCATTAAGAGCAGACACAGCTTAAAAGGCTTGAGAGTCCATATTCACCGCAGTGAAGGGGAGGGGGAGGGTTTTGTGATCAGAAATGTGTGCTTCCAACTCAAGCATTGAGGTGATACTCTCAGCCCAATTCATGAAACAATACTTCCTCCCCCCACCCATGAATTCCCTCACTGCATCTCCTGAAGGTACTGGCTCATACTGGGCTACACCTCTGTAGATGCTCCCTCACTTATCATAAGTCAACACTCGGTCTACAGACTATTCAACCGCGCTAACTACTATGTGGAGTCCCATAGCGTAGTGGTCAGCGAGCTCACCTCGCAAGCAAGCGAGAGGACCTAGGTTCAATTCCTGGGCAGGCCAAAACCTTAGGCAAATTTCCTTACTCCACTCTGTTTACCTCGCAGTAAGTAGGAACCCAGTTGTTGGTCATTGGTGGATAGCTTTTTTGTGGGTAATACTCCCTCCAAAAAAAATTCGGTCCCTCGATCCACGAAGGTTTGTGCAACACTGCTGTGTGCAATTGGCCACATTTCACCCACAAAATATGCAATCAATCCACTTTATAATATATCCTGTGAAGCAGTTTGGGACATCTCAATGTGGCGATAAGGCACTATATCAAATGCAAGGATTATTTTTATTATTACTATCATTATAATGTAGGGAAACAAAAATGGGGTTTTCTCCATTTAAAAATCTCTCTCCTGATTTCCTTCTTTAAAAGAAAATGAAATTTACCTCAAATAATAATAATAATCCTTGCATTTGATATAGCGCTTTTCACGTCGGGAGGACGTCCCAAAGCGCTTCACAGAACACACTGTAAAGTGAATTGACTGTATATTTGTGGGCAAGCGCGGCAGCCAATTGCGCACAGCAATGTCCCACAAACAGTCGTAGATTGAAAATGACCAATTTATTATTGTTTTTGGTTTTGGAGGGATTATTATTAGGCTCTGTGTGGAGTAAGGAAACTTGCCCAAGGTTTCGCCCTCTGCCTGGAATTGAACTCAGGTCTCTCACTTGCAAAGCGAGTGCTCTAACCACTGAGTACAGGACTCCACAATATAATAAAGCTGAGGACCTGAGGCGCAAAATTAGATGTTCCAACTACAAATAACACAGAAAATAGGTAAGGCAGCTGTACAAATGCTGCCAGTGTTTATACAATAAAAAAAAACTGCCTGACCTGCTCGTATAAATATTAGCCAACTATTTCACGAGACAAGGAGAACAGGATCTGTGCTTGAAATCAACGTTTACCCTCTGAATTTAAATAATCCTTGCATACAACATATTTCCGAGTTCCATTAAAGAGAGAGAACCCTCGTCAAAGTATTATCTTGCAAATATTTGCCTCTCCTTTCTTTCTCACACACTCTCTCTCACGCACGCTCCCTCTCTCACTGTCGCTCTCTTACGCTCTCCAGGGTTTTTTGTTAGTGTCAGTTTAACTCTGTCGGTAGCACTCTTTTACCTCTGAGTCAGAAGGTTGTGAGTTCAAGCCCAGATCTGCACTTGAGCTCACTGTCCAGTGTGGTAATGTAGGAGGGAGATCTGCTGTGCATTGTCAGAAGTGCCGATGTTTTCAGATGAGAAATTAAACCGAGGTCCTGTTTGCCTGCAGTCATGACACTATTTATAGTAATAATAATCCCTGCATTTGATATAAAGCTTTTCACGTCTTCTAGACGTCTCAAAATGCTTCACAGAATATACTGTAAAGTGAATTGACAGTATATTTGTGGGCGAAACACGGCAGCCAATCTCGCACAGCAGCATCTTAGAAACAGTCGTGGACTGAGTGACCAATTTGTTTTAAAAGAGATTATTACTCCCAGAAAGCGATCCGGTGATTGACTAAAACCAGGTTCCTACTTACTGCTCGGCAAACAACAAGTTCATTCATATAGCGCCCTTCATGCCGGATGGCCTCTCGTAGCACATAAACAGGTGTGTGCAGTAAGCAAACTTGCCTGAGGTTTCACCCTGCCCGGAAATCAAACCCGTGTCCTCTCGCTTGCGAGGTCGAGCGTGCTAAACACTACACTACGGGACTCCACACCACTATATTATGCGATTCCACAATATTTATGCGCATCGGCCCTTGCTGGGTAATGCAGAGGAATTAACATTATTTACCTTCGTATTGGGTGTTTACCTGGTCATCTGTTATTGCACTGAAGAGCAGATATTGTGACACAGGCTCACAGGTTTGAAAGACTGAAAGAAATACAGAGAGTAAACTGATTTTATTTGCCATACAGTATAAAAACTGTTAGCTGCACGGATTAGTGAAGTATCAAAGTGAGATCGTTGACAGCTAATGTGCTCGTTTAAATAGCTCAGCCCTTTGTCAGCAGCAGCCGTCCGTAGGTTGAAAGTGCTTTCTGCAACGCAGTAAAATGCTTTGTTCTTCTCACAGCTTTTTTAATCTTCCATACCATCATAGGGAATTTACATTTCTGTGACTCCTCCAACACAGAACCACCACCCACCCCACCCTCCCATCCTACCTACAAGGCGGTGGTCCCGATCGGAGTCTGGTGATGAGAGGCTGCATCCGTGAAATTTTTTTTGTGTGGGGGGTCAGCCGGGTGTCTGACACATGCAGAAACCCATCACCGTGCCTACGAGTATCCAAAACTGTTAAGTGCAGTGACTGTATTTTGTAGGTAAAGCTATATCTGTATGTGAGATCACCACACATATATTCAGTGCTTGTTTTTTATTCCTTTTAATTTAGATTTATAGCGTCACTTTGATCTGAACGGACATAGACAGGTGTAAAAAGCAGTGTTTTACATTGTAAAGATTTGGCTTAGTGCTTGTGGAGTTTCAGGAGTTATTCTCGTGTTTCAGAGCTAGTCTTTTGTGTCTCTTTCTGCTCAGTGAGACCTACATCCACTGTGACACACTGAGACCTACATCCACTGTGACACACTGAGACTTGCGTCCACTGTGACAAGAAAATGGGAAAAAAATACATCATGGGAAGGCAATTTTGCTCTAAATTTAATCTGTAATGTCCTCAGCCTTTAAACTATTTCCAATTATCACTTCATTGATCTAACTGAGAACTTACTTTAGTAATTGAATCAAAGAGTTAGATTAGTAATTAACAATTGAGCCAGTTTAGTAACCAAATCAACAGTTAGCTTAGTAATCAAATCAATAAGTTAGTTTAGTTATTGAATCTGTCAGTCCGTTCAATGAGATAGGTTAGTAAGCAGCAGGAATAGTGTCATACACTCCAGGCTTAGATTGAACAGTGCATTGAATGGAACTAGAAACCCTTTAGAACCCCTCACCTCTGACCAGTGTGCGAATTCAATGGAAAATTAAAAGGATAGATGTAATCCAAAGCCCCATTTAAGCTGGAACTTGACTCTTCTCACTCAACTGCTTGGGCCTCCTCAAGACCAACCCCCAGGTTTTTTATCCGAGGCTCAGCCCAGTCCCAAAGTGATGGTAAATTTGGGTTATTTGGAGCCTTGGGGTTGAGAAAATAAACAAATGTAAGAAATCCTCCATTAGCTTGTGGTGAGTGCCCCCAAGTGAATTTAAGATATTGCAAATGGCAGATTTCATTCATGGTGGTTGTGGATTTGAATAACAGGCTATCTTGGGATTTAAGTTTGGAATAATAATAATCCTTGCATTTGATATAGCGCCTTATCACATCATCAGGACATCTCAAAGCGATTCACAGAATATACTGTAAAGTGAATTGACCGTATATTTTGTGGGAGAAACACTACAGCCAATTGCGCACAGCAGTGTGTTGCCTAGTGTCTTTGCATTTGTCCAGGACAGATGATGTACTAAAGGTAGATCCCAAGATTTCTTAACTTTGACGACTCGACTCAAAAAAAAACCCCTTCACCAACACTGACCATTATCATCCAAGCTTTGGCATTCTGACTATTAACCAAAGAGTTGACCCTCTGGTTTGTCAGGGTTGCCTCGCCAGGCAACATCTCTGGAATCAGGTCTACAGCCATTATGCCGGGTAATGATTCTCTCACGGGGACTATTTTTACTGGGAAACACTTTTGAAAACCCATTAGGGTGTCTCAGTCACCTTCCCACTCATATACAGGGTGAATATTACACCTTACTCAGAGGTCTGTATGAGATGTTCAAAACTGCATGTCATGTTTGCGTTTACACATGTCAACTTGGTGACAAAAACATTCACGGATGGGACGAAAGGCATCTCCTGTAATAGCTGCGCACTCAAGACGAATGCTCTTAAAAAAAAAAAGTAATTAATAATTAGAACTTCTGATTCACCCTGTGGAATAAACCAACTGCAATCTTTCCCTCAAGAGCCATGCTCTGGTGATTTTGAAGACATCTCAGGGTATCTGGCCTGTGAACTGCAGTAAGTTCCAAATCTTGTGGTAAAATATGAAACCCATCCTTTTGGATTCCGACTGCAACGCAAGGTCGTGTCTCAAGAGCGCTTGACAGTGGCGAAGCAGGAAGCCGAGCCGGTGGTAAGCCCAGTCGAAGAGGAAAGTCTTCGAGCGGGACCTTAAAATGGGGAATCAGGGGGCAAGACAGGGGGATTGAGGGGGAGTGTTCCAGTGTTTCGGGGCATAGTGGCTGAAAGCGTGACCACTGATGGTGACACGGAGGCCACGAGGGACAAGCAATCAGAGTCCATCTACCCTCCCCGATTTGATATTTTTAAATATCCCTGGAAATGAGTCCTTCCACCCTTTCCGCTGTGATTACTGACACCAAATTGACACTGACATGAAGTCAGTCCCTCGCTTCACATCCTCACCCAATTTACTTTTTCCCCTTTTAATGCCTTCTGCAATGAAACAAGAGAAAGTCAAGGAGCCTCGATCTTTACCAGGAATATTCACATCTTTATTACACACCACGAGCTCACGACTCCCAAAAGCCAGTGGCGTTTTAATAGCAAATCACATTTCCCAAGCAAAAAAAATAATAATAACCATATAAAACAAATCGATTGCAATTTACTTCATTCAAATACATTTTTGGGGAGTATCCGGGGAATAAATATGGTCGCAACAAATACCACAGTACTTCTAAAGACCTGCAGTCACCTTCAGCGCTTAAAGGAAAAACGTTAGTACAGACAGCATTGGTATCTATTTGAAGATTTTAACTTTTTTTTTGCAAACATAGATCTCAGTAGACCAGACCCAGTCCACTTTACTAACTAGATAAAATCTGGTGAACGGTAACCTGGTACCCACTTTAACCCCCCCTCCCAAATCCCTCCCATAAAACCCATTAGATGTAGATAACTGTATAGCTGTAGATGCCCGAGGAAGGAACTACATGACCCATTGCGCAAACGGTTAGCCGAATAGGGCCACTTTCACAGCACTTAGGACAATACAAGGGATCACCTTTGTTAACACACCCCCACCCTCCCCAACCGACCAAACAGATATGTCCTGGGCAGTACTGTGCTAAAGTGATCGCAAGAGCCACTTAGGCTCTTTATCTTCTCCTTGTGGGACCAACAAAAGCCTACCTTATCGTGTAGGCTGGAAAGGATAGAATCAAATCAATAAGTCAATTGGAGAGGAAGGGAGGGGAAAGGAAGCAAGCATGTGGTACTTTACACACATTGTGAAGCCAGACCATCCAGGGAAAAGCCGGCAGGAATTCGAAAGGAAGTGTCCAGCGACCCTGGCATTTTGACTTTAACGAGATCTCTTTATATACAGGTACGTTTTGGGGGAGATTTCCTAAGAAGTGTTCACTTGGTGACAAGCCACATTGAGCGTGGAATTTACAAACTATCGGGTGTGGATATGGACCCGCTTCGGTGCTGCACACGACGACAAAAGAAGTATCTTTAGTCCAGATCACCGGAATGTAACGGCTTGTACTGCAAAATGTTACAACTGTCCAAATCTGAATTGCATCTCAGAGTTTTAAGGAATGAATAAAATCAAACTATTCCAGAACAATTTAGTTTAATTTAATGGCTCGAATGCCGTAGAGGTTGGACACACTTGGCTGCTGATCTATTGATATTTAAGGAAACTGTTTGTTGGGTAAAGCAACACTACACATCAATGTTTATCGGTGAGACTTCTCATCCCCTCCTAAAATTATTTTATGTTTGGGTTTCACTTGTTTTCGCTACATTGCTCACCACAACATTAAGCACAGTGGTCCAAGCTTCCCTCCAGAACAGCATGGGCAACTGATGGGGCTGAACCATGTCTTAAGGATGTAGTGGCAGTTTATGATGATGATGAAACCCCGTAGGGAATACTGATCTACTCTGTCAGTGTGCTTTGGATTGGTAGGTAGCTGGTGACAGAATCTCAGCAACGGAGAAATCATAAGAGCTTTGGAACTGGTCACAAAGGGGTTAAGTGACACTGATCTCTTTAAATACTGTAGCAATCTTTTCCGTACACGTTTATAATCAAAAGTCTCTTTGCAAAAGGTATGGTTACAAAAAAAAAACTCACTACATTTAGCAAAATAAGTCAAATAGATCACACCGAGTGATCGAACCAGTTCAAAATGTCAAAAGCCGTGAAGCATGGGAGCAGGGCGGAGGAACATTAACTCAAACGCTCGTACAATGAGCGAAAATCCAGAGTAAGTTTCAATGTGTGTGGTTTTTGATATCACTGAATAAGCAGCTTGAACAATGACACTGAGGTTCCAGTATTCATCCAGCTTCCCATTCAGGAGTTGGGGACTAAACATCAACCACTTCAAAGAAACCCTGAGTAACTAATGGGGAATCCTGCCTGCAAGGGGTTGTGTGTCACAGCCAACTTACAGAACCCCTCAATCTACTTCCAGTGCTTTGGGGATCCTTTGAATCGGCTATCTTTGTTCCTCCAGCTATCAGCACAATTACCAGTTAGCAACCTGAGCTGCTCGTCTTATACCCAGTGTCAAATTGTCGCTGTTTAGACCCAATAACGATAATGCGGGTAAATGCAAATTAGGAAAAGGTAGTGGAGGTACTGCAGGGAGTACGGAAGTGACAGCCTCACTACGAACATAACCCACCCACCCCCCCCCTTCACTAAAAAAATTAAAAAGTCAAATTAAAATAGTTGCTAAAAAATAGAATATTTCGGGAGATACTGTTAGATTTTCCGTCTCTTGATACTGATTGTTTTTAGGGAGTTCTTAGGGTGATCTCCATCACTGCGCACCCTTCCAATGGGGGTGAGTGAAGGAGAGAGAGAAAAAGAGAAAGGGTGTCCTTATTCTAAAATAAGCTGCTTGCAGGAAGGGAGCAAAACTGGGTTCTGACGTGCTTTCCCGTGATTCAAAACAGACTGCGGAACAGGAAGATAAACCCGCTCGTTGCTGCTGAAATGGGAACGGGTCTTATAAGCTGCAGAGTTGGTTTCAGTAAAGAATTAGATCGAAGAGTCACTGGGTCACCAAAGATCATTGGCTAATTTGCTAGTCCTGGTGAAGACAAAATCGCAGTTCAAATTTGACAAGGAAATAATCCTGTCACTGAGCACCAACATAAAATGCTGGGTAATGAACACAAGTCTGTAATGTGGGGCTATTTTATACTTTGTATTGCTACATTTACCCCCCAAAAAGGTGTAAAGTGCAATGGCCTGAGAGCCTTCAAAAGGCAACTGGAATCTGCTCACCCAGAGTGACAATAAATCAGCCAGTTTCTAGGGCTCTTTGGAAATACTGCATCTGCCCAGAAGTTGCACTTAGCTTTAACACACAGTTGTTGAACATGCTGAGTTTGGACTAATCAACCATGGCCTTCCTTCAGGACTTGCACACAGTAGAAGAATGGATG
The DNA here is from genome assembly GCF_018977255.1 of Callorhinchus milii. Lineage (NCBI taxonomy): Eukaryota > Metazoa > Chordata > Chondrichthyes > Chimaeriformes > Callorhinchidae > Callorhinchus > Callorhinchus milii. The sequence goes on along the minus strand of NW_024704746.1, from coordinate 63,708,879 downwards.
ATTGCATCCAATGATGCATTAACAAAATGGCAGCCACTACAACATGCGGATATGTCTGCGGGTTCGACTAATCCAGTTTTTCAATACGAAATGCAAGGGTACACTTGTTCCAATGGGTGTTTGTACAGTCTCAATATGTGTGACGAACTATTTACTCCTGTAAAATTCTACTTAACTCAAAAGAGGAATAAAGTCAAAATTGCCACAGCAGCTGGACATTAGCTTCTGATTTGACTAGACGTCCTGCATCAACTTTTATTAGATGGTATAATGCGGAGAAACCCAGTGTACGATCCTCGCAACCAGATAAGAAAATCCTTGTCAAGACCACTTAAGCCAGACTCATCTCCAGTTACAGACACAAACACTTTTTGTGTATAAATACAGAGAAACGTGTACAAATAGGTTTGGATTCTCCCGCATTCCCCCCTTCCCCCTCCCCCCAATATAAAACAGTAAATACAAGAGTCTGAAATCTCTCCAATACAAGAGATGGAGAAGTCCTTCTATCATTTTCCTCCAAAACAAAAACAAAATCTGCCCTTCTCCCCCACCCTTGCAGCCTACACAGATATCCGCTAATGTTCAATGACACCTGATTGCGCTACTGCACCGTCGGACTTCTTTCTGCAGGACAGGAAGGTTGCATTGTGTTCCAGTGAGGTCACCGCTATTCCAACGTCACCACGTCCACTGCCTGCCCTTCCACAGTCACCCCAGTCGTTTGGATATCTGTCATCCGAGTGGTGACGGGAGCCATTGCAACCTGCACGGGCCTGTTACCCTGGGCCAGGCTTGTCACAACTGTCTGGTACATACTCACTGGGATCTGAACCAAACCTAGCGACAAAGGAAAGAAAAGGGACAGTCAGGTTAATTACACTGTACATATTCACCTGCAAAATACACAGTAACTACACTTATAGTATATCCCACAAAGAGCTATGAAACGTCCTCTCGATATGAATGAAAGGCACTGTATCAAATGTAACTATTTCATACAGCTATACTGTGTATATAATAACTATAAGTATAACTGTGTAATATAGTTATTATTACTATATTACACAGCTATACTAATTTTCAGTTGAACTCTCCCAGTATCAGTGTCGACATGTTTGGTCAGGTGAGACAAGACAGGCTGTTCTTCCGGGGTCATTCTCCAGGAAAAAGGCTAGAGAACGGTGGAAGTATACAATCCCACCAACCTACTCACTTCCCAAACAAAATTTATGTTCCCTCCCATAGATAATTCAGGAAATGGGGAAGAGACTGATAGGAATTGGACCATCCGCTTTGAGACTTTGCACCCTGCCTCAAGCATGTTATTGCTTTTACGAGACCAATAATAAAAGAATGAAAGCGCTTATAAAGAGGATGGGAGCGACAGGCTCAGAAGGGCCTTGTGCAGAACAGAATGCAGGCTGAAAAGTTCTGGAATGATCTGGAGCTTGGGGGAGTGAGCGGGACATTGGAAGAGTCAAGTTTTCAGGTGACAAAGTTGAGGTTGATTCAGTTGGGTTGGAGTCAAGGCTGCCGCAGAGCTATATGCAACTATTGTTGGAGTTTGGAGGGATCTTTTGTGTTTATTTGTAAAGGAGGTTAATACTGGTAGTTTGGTAGCATTGAAAGGGAGGGTAGCATTGGAATTTTTTTTCGCTATGCTACCAGACTCCTGCACCCCAAAAATAAATATCCTAAAAGAAAGCAAAACATTCCCATCTACACGCCAGGCGCATTTCTATGGCAACAGCACCTTAAAACGTGAATTTAAAAGATTAACCATTTAACTCTGCAAAGCCAACTTGCAGTTTCATTCCCTCTGTGGCTGAGTCAGGTCTGCCAGGCTTACTTTTGCCACGTTTTTAATTCATTTCGAAAGATTCAGAGAGCTTAGCTGTCTGAATGATTTAGCAAGGTAAGGCTAATCCTGCTGGTTATACAACTGATGATTAATTTGTGTAAGTCCTGTAAACAGGGTTTTGGTGCTCTGTCTGGGACCAACTTCTAATTAAGTTAATCTTGACATCTTGGTCCTAACAAGAGTTGACAAGGCTTCCAATTCCGTGACCCACCCCCTCCTCAACATAAATCAAAGTGTTAACGTCGGTTAGTGGCATCTATTCTTCAGATCTTCCTCACGAGGAATAAGACTCATTGAAATGTAAAATTTCACCCACAAAATATACAGTCAATTCACTTTACAGCATATTCTGTGAAGAACTTTGAGACGTCTCGAAGATGTGATAAGGCGCTACATCAAATGCAAGGATTATTGTTATTATTAAAATAAGGGGCTATCCCCATGGCTAGGTACGTAAAGACATTGTGTGAAATCAGCTAGTCCAGGACAGTCCCAGGTTCAGTTGAATTGTACCCGTGTATCTTAAGGTAAGTAAAGAAAATCAGTGAAAAAAATAAAACAACACTTTGGTGTATAGATTGAGTGGAGCAAATATTCCTCATGACGTGTTGATTGCTGTATTGCCAAGGCCCATCGAGAGAAGCAGCAGGAATGTGTTCTGCAGAAAACAGCAGCCAACATTCAAGTGGAGATGTGGGATAGTCCACATCATGGAGTACTTGGGAACCTTAGGACACTGCTGTGTGCGATTGACTGCTGCGTTTCACCCACAAAATATACTTTACAGTATGCGTGATAAGGTGCGATATCAAATGCAAGGATTATTATTATGTATTATTGGGAATCATTTGAAAATACACAGTCATTACACTTCACAGTAAAATCCCATTTTTAAGACATCTCGAAACATGATAAAAATGCAAGGATTAATTATTTGCGATAGTATTATAGCATCTTTACAGAATCTCACGGGTTCATTGTTCTATCTCCCATTTTTTTGCGTCCTTCACATTAATGACTTTCTCCGCTCCCTATTCTATCCACTCCATGATACTCTTCACTCTTGATGATGTTTCCACTTTAACAATTGTCTTCACTGAGAAGGAGCAATCTGAAGGGTTGATGAATGTAAAACTCCAGCGAATTTCACAGTGATTTCACAGTGAATCACAAAACCATGATCTCCTCCAGGCTCTTTGGTGGAGTAATGATTATTTTGGCTCTTTCAATTCCTCAAAAGATAGTTTCTTCAATTCTGCCTAATTATAACTAGCAGCTACCATTGATTACCTTCATCAACTATTGACATTCTTGCCCTACAGTTCTCCTGTGATCTCATGTAACTAGTTATTTCACATTTTCTCCCTAAAGCCTCTTTCCTGCAAGATTTATTCTTCCACATAATCCTTAACTCTCTATAGAGCTCAAGATTTGAATGGCGCTCAATAAATGGAATCTTGTTGTTGTTGTTGTTGTTGCTTCCCATATCTTGGAAAATTTTTGTTGCATTTTATTGCACTCCTGGACTGAATACTTGAAAATGTATAATTATAATAATAATAATCCTTGCATTTGATATATTGTCTTATTACACCAAGAGGTCTTATCACAACGCCTCTTCAGGGGTTCCTTTCCTTTAGTTGACACCCTTATAAAATGCTCTCAAAGCTTCAAAGTGAACATTTTCAGTCTGTCAGTGTGAAGAGTTTGATAAGAATAATAATCCTTGCATTTGATATAGCGCCTTATCGCGTCGTTGAGACATCTCAAAGCGCTTCACGGAATGTACTGTAAAGTAGACTGACTATTTTGTGGGCAAAACGCTTTGAAGTGTCTGATAAGAAAGCTGCAAATACTATAGTTAGTATTTGTGTGGTTTGATTGCAAACACAATATTTCAGCCTCTGGCAATTTCAATCAAATAAAAATAGATGCATGGGAAGAAGGGTTTGTCTCTTACACTGACTTTCACACAGAAGAAAATATTCCAGGTTGGAACATTGAACATTATAGTGGGGCAGTCGCTCAATTGCCAAGGAATCTTTTCTTTATTGTGTCTGCACTTAAGCTCATTACTTCATTCACCAGACTGGCTTGGACACAGTTCCTTTTTTTTATGTATAAATGACTCGCCTATTTAACATTACTCAACAGCAAAGTCTCTTCAGGCATCACTGGACTTTTCGAATCACATCAGGGATTGGAGAATCATTAGCTGGGAGGGGCACTTGGTATTCCAAGATTCATTAGAAATAGGAAAGTAGATTTTAATCACACTACAAGTGACCCACTTTAGATTTTCCTGTTTCTTTCCCTCAATTGCTGCCCCACCTTATACAATCTCTTAAAGCTTCACAGTGAATAATCCACTTTGAACTATTGCCTGTCCAGACAAGGTAACCAACAATATGGGCAAATGGGGTGACTATTAAAAGAATAATCAACTACATAAAGTTGGGAAATGTGGCTCTGGGTTTTAAAAATAACCAACATTGTGAACAGTTGATAAAGAGAGACCTTGCTAAGTGAGTATCCCCATCTTCTCCTCCTTCCTAACCACAAGGAGGTAATTTCAAATATCATTTACTACAGGAAGATCTATAGAACTATTCTAGAGCACTCTTTAACTGGTCAACCCCACATTTCCCCACCTGCTCCTGATGGGGACATGATTCATCTCTGCTATGCTCGTTATCATTAACATCTTCCTTCCTCTCCTACCATCGTCCCTAATTCTTCGGATGCAGACCCAGATCGCTAACATGTTATGCACAGAGATTATACAGCAGCACCCAAAGGATTATTCCACAAGACATCTTGTTCCAACATAATATGGGTTATGTACAAAACATGGTGTCCCATAGCCTAATGGTTCGCGCGTCTGTTTCGGAAACAGGAGTACCCGGGTTCAATTCCGGGGCTGGGCAGAATCTTATGCAAGTTTCCTTCCTCCACTGTTTATCTAGCAGTAAGTAGGAACCCGGTTGTTAGTCGATTGGTGGATCACTTTCCGGGGGTAACAATTCCTTCCCAAAAAATTTTAAATAATAATAATTTGGTCACTCAATCCATGACTGTTTGTGGGACACTGCTGTGTGCAATTGGCTGCGGAGTTTCGCCCCCACAAAAAAATTCAGTCAATTCATTTTACAATATACTCAGTGAAATGCTTAGGATTTTAACCCCCAATGCAGTTAGAGACTAAAGTGCTACTTTCTACAAGATGGCAGGCCTGCAGGCTAATTGCTGGGGAGAATCTCTCAGACGTCTGTGCTCTTAAAGCTCCTTATCCTCCATCTCAAATTGTGAGGAGCCTGCAGTAGATTACCAGGCAGCTCAGTCTGTGCACTCCTTGGCTATAGTAATTATTCTTCTGCTAATTGCTGCATCCGACTTCTTTTCCCAGTGAAATCTGTTTCCCTGGAAAAAAAACATGTCTCTCCTTGGAGATAGATGGATTAATATTAATTAGAAAATAAAATCCAACTAATACGACTGGCATAATTCCTATTACCCTGCTCCACAAGAGGTTCAATTCTTTTTACTTTTGTTAATAAAATGGTCACGACAGATAATATCTCCAGGCCTGCACCCTACAGTGTATTAATGGATTTGAAGACTTTGCGTCTCCATTGAGCTTTTAATAATAATCCTTGCATTTGATACAGTGCCTTATCGCATCGTTGAGATGTCTCAAAGCGCTTGACAGAACATATTGGAAAGGTAATTGACAGCGCATTCTGTGGGCAAAACGCGGCAGCCAATTTCACACAGCAGTGTCCCACAAACAATCGTAGACTGAGTGATCACATTTTTAAAAAAAAGAAAACATTTTTGGAGGGATTATTACCCCCAGAAAGCAATCCGCCAATCAATTAACAACCCATAAGTTCCTACTTACTGCTAGGTAAACAGAGGTGTGTGGCGGGCGGAAACTTGCCCAAGGTTTTGTCCCTGCCCGGGAATGTATACACAGCAAACAGTTGTGGATTGAGTGACCAATGTATCATTTATTTTTGAAGGGATTATTACCCCCGGAAAGTAATCCGCCAATCGACTAAAATTAAAATTTGACGGACAAGCCGCAGAACCTTTCTGTAGGAGATGTAATGAGTATGAGGAAGATATGGTCTTAAGGAAGAATTGTTCAAAGCCTGTGGAAGGAACAAGATCTGCTGGTGAATGGCATATTCCTTTTTCATGCCTTGTGGATTCTTAACATTGTCGAGATACTGCTATTATATCCCAGAAAATGTTAAAATAATTAAAAACTTATACGAATCATAAAAACTCACATTCTTNAAAAAAACATAAAAGTTAATGTAAAAAAATCTTTGGGAGAGTCTTTTACACACAGTATATATAAAGTATATATACAGTCAGTATTCAGTAACATAGCATAAAAGTATCTAAATCAGAATCCAAGCTCCATCTTTCTGTCAAGGCTTGTAACATAATACTACACTGGAATAAAGTTCTACACTGGCGGTGCTAATCCTCATGGAGTAGTTGTGTTTGAACTATTTCATTAAATATACTTCCATACCATTAAAAGACCATGAATGATGTGATCCGTTTAGACCAGACGTTAACAATGTTGGGGCAGGAAGGACACTGAAATAATTTAGCTTCACTCCTCAGACCTAGAAAACACACTACAGTTGTGAGAGGGTGGAAACTTTGCAGCTGCAGAAGATCTCCCTGGTGTCTGACAACAAACTGACTAAATTTATCAAACCATTGGTAGGCAGAATTCGCCCTTATGATAATTCTAGCATTTGATAATGTACAGGGTGTCCACAAAGACCTGTTACCCCCATTTTTTTTTTCTACAGTGCACTGACCAACAGCTGAAACATATGAAAGAATGATAATTGTATTTAGAAATAGGTAAGTGTATTGAGTACAAGTGTTTAACTGTATTTAGGCATCCAGAAGATCGATGTGTGTGAACGCCATCATTTTCATGGCCGATAATGATCCGTCATCATGTTTAGTGCGATATCTTCCCTAACATGGATGGAGTGAGGAGGTGAAATGTATCTCTGACAGCTTGTTTCAGCTTCTCCGTAACCTCATATAGCTGTTTTGTAACAGGGGGTTAAAGAGGACTTTGTGGACACCCTGTACATTTTTGACCTTGTACATGTCAATAATCCACATTTTTTCACAATATCTGACTAACATACAATGATTGCTGAGTGAACTTTCTGTGTTGGAAGGAATCAATCATTCAATACCCTAAGCCAGGCAGGCCCACAACACTGATGAAGATTGACCAGCCTATCTGGGTCCCATACCCACATGTTCAGAAGGGGTGAGATTCTTCCCAACCAGTTTTTAATTCTGCAACTCCAAATAGGAAGGAAGGTCCTCAGTGCTTTAAATATATAATCATAATCCTTGTATTTAATACAGGACCTTATCACGCCATTGAGGTTTCTCAAAGTGCATCACAGAATATACTGTAAAGTGAATTGATTGTGTTTTTTGCGCCAGCCAATTGCGCACAGAGCAAACAGTTGTTAATTGAGTGACCAAATTGTTATTATTTTGATTGATTTATTTTGCAGGGATTATTATGCCCGGTAAGTAATCTGCCAATCGACTGACAATGGGGTTCCTACTTCCTGCTAGGCGAACATGTGTGTGGAGTAAGGAAACATGCCTAAGAATTCACCCTGCCCAACAATTGAATCTGGGTCCTCTTGGTTTCGAGGCGAGCACTCTAACCAATATGTTACAGGACTCTGCCTTCTACTGGTAAACCTAATGATTTTAGCTGATTTAATTCCAACAGGATCCTAATAGACACCTTGTGGTCCCTAGTCCTTTGGCTTTTGTCATCCTGCATCCATGATCTGTGGACATAGGCAAATTGTGTGTTTTCCACCATCCCCAAAGCAAAGATTACACATTGTCCTTCCATTGTCAAAATCACTAAACTATGTACCAATAGATATTGAGAGTCCTGCATCATGTTAGTCTGTCTACATACCCAGCACCAAGAGCTAGAGCAGGCCAGTGACAAATGCACTTACAAGTCTGCTTAGATTTTAAAATTGTCATGAAAACATTTAACCAAAGTTTAAAAAAGGACAGCCTTTCCCACCCAGTAACGAACCTTGGCTCCAGTTCATTACGCACAATGGCCTTCTGGAATTCTCTGTGCACGGAACTGTAGCAGGCAGGTAAGAGGTCTCTACGGGAAGATACGGAGATATAAAAATGATGCAGTCCAAATAGATTGAGTGTTCTGCTGCGAACAGGTCAATAATTACAAAAAAAAAGTACCCCTCGCACCCCCCTCCACACACCACACTCCCCTTAACAAACGTCACCCTGATAGCCGATTAAATACACACACACACACGCACACCTAGCATTAACTGCTTTGCAAATGGATCACTGCTGCTGGCTGCTCCCATACTCCCTTGGAGCCTCCAAAATTACTCAAATGCACTGAGCAACCTGGCCTTAGAGCCCACAAAGCTTGCTTGGCCTTCTCTGTGACAAACGGCATCTGCTTTGAACAAAAAGGCAACTGTTGCTGGTGATTTCATTCTACTTCCACTGAGCTGAGGAGAAATAAAAGGGGGGGGGGGAAAGGGCATGGTGGGGGCTTTCTAGCTGAGTGATTGCGCTGTGGGACAATGGGGCGATTTACTCTACAGCTCCTCTCCTGATTACAGGCTGAAGATTACTGCAGTCACATGAGCTGCTTAGAACAAGGCAAGCTGTCAGTAGCTAGTAAGGTCAGTGAGAGCTTCCTGCACAAAGCTTGGAGTTTGGTGGTTGGAAGGGGGGGGGAGGGGGGAATGGAGAGAGGGAGAGACGGAAAGAGACAGGAGAGAAAGGGAGTGCATTCCCCAAACCGTGCAGTCCTTAATCTTTCCAACACTGACCCATTTCTTGTTAAGAAAACGTCACATTATCACTCTGCACTGAAATTATTTTATTAGTGCTGTCATTAACGCGCTCGATTAAAATCATTGCAAATGTTATTTTGCCTTCCCGTCAGCCCACCGCAACCCAGCACAGTCCTGATCAGCATGTTATTAAACGTAACGTACAGTGCTATACTGTACTCAATACCCTGGTCAGCATTTCAACACAAAACAGCACTGGAGGTGGGTCTATGACTACTCAGCTACTCAACGGATCAAATGCACTGATTTAAAAATGTAACACTATCAAGTTGGGACTTGCTCCAAGTGACATCAGCTCACCAAGCGAGGCACTAAGCTGACATTGAAGTAGGAAGAGGACTCTTTATGGTGGCTCAATGCAGGTCATACATAGTCGCGCCTGTTTGAAGTTCGAATGAAAGAAATTTACAGCTGAGAAGGTGGGGCTGTGTAAAGGACCTCAAGATTGACAAACTCTGCCGTGATTTGTAAATTATCAGCCTCTCATAGCTCTAAAGCTACCACTTCAATAGGGGTCGCCTAGTTTTGAGACCTCATATTCTAGGCTAATACTGCAGTGCAGCACTGAGGGAGCATTGCACGAGTAGTTGAGTTTCCGTCTATCTGTTCAGGTAGTATTAAAAATCCCAAAGAGAGGAAGGAGCGAGTTTCTCCCCATGTTTTGGCCAATAATCCTCCAGATTGGTTATTTATCGTGACGATGTGTACAATATCGTGGACCCAAATGGCTGTTCCGTTCACCTACAAAAACAATAACTCTTGACGGCAATTACCCATGAAGTCTTGGAGATGTGGCCATGATAAGGTGCTCTCATAAGATGTCACCTAGGATTGGCTCCAAGGTGACATGTTTGGCAATGAAATATTCAAATTGAGCGAGCCCTTTGTGGCCGTCTTGGTAAACCGGTTCCTGAGACAGGGGGGTCCGCAGTATTCCAGGCCACTGCTGATGGCAGCACGGCAGCAATTGGAAGGGCAGACCAGTCACTGGGGTCAGGGACTCTTCCCATTAACCTGCAAGCCCAAACCCTAATGGGTAGGGAGGTCCTAGCTGGACAAGCAGCAGGAAAACTTGCCAGACAGTGCTTTTAATGGCAAGCTATGTGATTTTAGCTGATTAGACTCCAGCAGTACCCCACACGAATTTCCATATATAGGTAGGATGCATGGAACACTTGATTTGGTTTGGATACGGGTGATGGGTTTCCACACGTGTCAGACATCCGGCTGAGCAAAACAAAAGGTGCTATAAAAATGCAAGTTCTTTCAATACTAAACACACGATACAATTTCCATATTGTGGTTCTCAACTTTTCTTCCTGATTGTGATGAGGAGACTATTGGAGGAAGCAGTTCCTCCATCTGTTGTTGGTCACTGATTCAGGTGACGGTGCTAACGCAAGCTAATCTCCCCCCCCACCCACCCCTCTCGTTCTTAATGAGCTTTGTAAATTCTGATGTCATTGCGTTTTAAGAGTCTTAAGCAAATAGCAGCCAGACACCCATTTAGTCTGTGGTGACATCACCGGCTAATCCCAATCCCTGGGATTCCGAGACTCTGTCCAGCCCGAATTAGCTGTCAGCAACCTTCACAGGATTATTACTGAACACTCGGACAGAATTGGTGGATCATAATAAATGTAACTCCATCTCCTGAGGTTACTATTTATTAGGATCCACCATCAGGAACTTGTGCTACTACTTATTTCCAAATTCAGCTGGAGTCTCTTTTCTGAAAATAAAACATTTTATTATATTCTAAAGCACAAATACAATGGCATTCAGAATGTATCCCTCTGCACAGTAAGACTTTCTTTCCACTTGTCAGGCACATTAGAACTACTGTGAAATCCTGGGAAAATACATGAAGCCAATTGGGCACAGCAGTGTCCCACAAACGGTCGTGGATTGAGTGACCAAAGTATTATTTTTTTTAATGAATTAACTTATTTTTTGAGGGGATTATTACTGACAGAAATCCGACAATCAACTAACAACTGGGTTCCTACTTACTGCTAGAAAAACAGAGGCGTGTGAAGGAAGGACACTTGCCTAAGGTTTCGCCCCGCCCGGGAATCAAACCCGAGTCCTCTCACTTGCGAGGCGAGTGCTCTAACCAATGTTCTATAGGACTCCAATTTGATTATCTGAGTCTGTATCAGTCTCTACTAAAAAACGGTAGTTTCTATAGCAATGTGCTAAATATAAAAATCCCCCAAATGAGATTAAATTACGATACATGCTTTCAACCATCCATTGAAGCACAGCTCCGAGTTGAGTCCACTCGGTTTAAATAAACATGCAAAGTAATCTCTCACAGAAATGACTAGTTCCCGCTCAAGGACTGGTCACTGTTGACGCCTGTAGACCATCCCACTTTCAGTGCTGTCTACTTGAGGAACTCATCTCTCCTCACCCAAAAGTGGGCAATAAAGAAGAAAAATGTTTATAAAGTAAAACCCTGAGCTCATACAAACGTGCAGGTTCAGAAATGAACTCAAAGGTACACGTGTGGAAACGAGTGTACATAAATTAATGCACGCAAATGAGCTCAAGCATGCACATGCAGATATGAGCTCAAACAAACATATGCACCCCAAAGCTCTGGAACTCCCTCCCGCAATCCCTCCGCCTTGCCCCCTTCCTCCCCACTTTCAAATCCTGCCTAAAGACCTTCCTTGTTGCTCATGCTTACGGTCACCTCCCCCTCCCTCACGCTCTGGCTCGGGGTCAGACTCCGCCAATGTCAAGTGCTCTGGGACGCTACCCCGCGTGAAGGCCACTATATAAATGCAAGTTGTTGTTGTATATACAGAAATAAGTTCAAAATAGTGTTGCACTGAAATAGTGTCATATCCAGTGCTTGTCTGCACTTTACCTCAGATTGCAATGAAAGAGCCAGGACATAAACAAGTGCGTGACAGACCACTAAAGGCAATTTGTAATGGGATGTTTTAGCAGAATGTTGCGTTAGCTGATTTCAGAACAGCAGGTCTGTCCTGAGCAATATTAATCCTCCTCCTCCCCCACCCCCCCTCCCCCCGCCCTGAATAGAACAAGAATTTGGAGCGTGCCCAATGCTTGAATTTTCATTATGAGATTCTTCCTCATGCATACACATGACCGTGCATTTTGAGAAGTGAATTGTGTGTTATGTTTACTGTCACAGCAACCTTTGCCCCAAAGTCATCCTCCTTAGCCCCCACACTCACTCCAACGTACATCACCCTGTTCCATCTGAAAGGCTCCAGCAGTAAGCAGGCCAAAAATACCTAACCACTTCTTACATATAAGACCTTTTAATCAGCTTTACGTTTCGAATACACATACACTCTGGCAGCCATTCCCCTAATTCACCGAACGTGGTAGACAGGCTGCCTTGCCTGGCAGGGCCGGGCAGGATAGTCTGCGACAGATGTTGTTCTGCTTAGTCTATTGACCGATAATGGACTGCATCAAAGCTCTTTACTGCAGCTCAAGAGGCCACATGCCTTAGAGAGGTGACTATTTTTAGAAAGGGTGTGTGTGTGTGTGAGTGTGTATGTGTGTGTTTGTATGTGTGGTGAGGGGTCAGGAGAGACACAGAAGAATGACTACTTCTTTCCCTATTAAAACAGTTTCTCTAATTACTCATGATAGTATAATATTTGGTACTATTATCCCACTTGGACATGTATCATTCACACTAAAATATGGAGACTGCAGAAGGTGATACATACAACAACAACAAATTACATTTGTAAAGTGCCTTTCGGGAGGACGTCCCAAAGTGCTGGGCACTCAAGGTTTTGCACCTGAGCTGTGGGTTGGGATCAGGAGGGGAGAAGGGCAGGGAGGATGGGTGTAGGAGGATGACCGAAGGCGTGGTTGAAGAGAAGGGTCTTGAGATGGGCCTTGAAGGAGGTAAGGGAAGGGGCCTATTCCATAAATACCTATTAATATCCTAAATTCATACCCCCTAAATCTGACCAATAATATCAATTAAAAAAAAGCCTAAATGCTCCCACAATGGATGTTGTAAAGGATTCCATTGAGAATCCTGCCCAAACTATTTGTAAATTGCAGGGTTGATTAAAAAGTGCAGATTACAGCAATGATCCCGCTTAACTGAAGTTAAAACAAATAAATAATAATAATAAACCTTCCATTTGATATAGCGGCTCATGTTGAGACGTCTCAAAGCGCTTTATAGAATATATTGTAAAATGGAGTGACTGTGTATTTTGTGGCTGATGGAAACGGGAGCCAATTGTACACAGCAGCGTCCCACAATTAGTCGTGTTTGTGGAAAGTCTTTCCTGCATCCCAGTTCCAATGGAATTGTTTTCCTAAATCCATGTAAGTCCGGCACTTCCAAGTTAAAAGCCAGTCACGTCTCAGACATCCTCAAACTTGGGAGTTGTGCCAGTGCTAGCCGCAGCACGAAGGAACGTCAAAATATGGTGCTTAGGGTAGCATTGTGCAGCATGCGATCTATTATTCATCGAGCTTCCAAACCAGGCTCAAGACCAGAAGATTCTGTGTTTGAATCCTAGTGGGTTAATTCATTCCTTCAGCCTTTCAAGGTCAATAAAATGAGCAGCAGGTCTAAAAATATCCACTTTGATGGGTAGTAACTGGGATGACGCTGTGGCCGACCTAATCTAGGAGGACAAACAATTATCCAAGGCGGCTGACCATCTTGTAGGGTTTATTAATAAGAATTAGAGGTGTGAACATGTCCCCAGCCTTGTGAACTAGAGCTTACTGAGTGGGATCCGAGCCAGACAAGTACTATGCTATGTGATCGCCTTTGAAAAACATATCTCACAATGTTCCTGATCAATCGCAACATCAGAGACCATTGTAGGTCGCAAGAACTAGAGTAAACCCAAGATTCCTCAAATAAAAAAAGGCTGTAATGTTCGTCAGCAACTTGACCTTGATCACATCTCCTCCCCTCTTTCTCACCTTACCCTAATATCTTTTCTCAGAAAGGATAGAGTAAAACTAGAGACGGTCTGGATCAAGCCTTTCCGCTTGAGGAAAGGCAAGCAATCTTCCAAAAACAAAAACAATAATAAAAATTGGTCATTTTCAATCCATGACTGTTTGTGGGACATTGCTGTGTGCAATTGGCTGCCGTTCGCCCACAAATATACAGTCAATTCACTTTACAGTATATTCTGTGAAGCGCTTTGGGACGTCCTCCCGACGTGAAAAGCGCTATATCAAATGCAAGGATTATTATTATTAATATTATTATCATCATCAACTGGAAGCAGCATTATCGCAAACAGTGTCACTGAGGCAGGGAGTGTTATTGGCACCTGTTTTCGGGACTACCATTTGAGCAAAATATGTGTCATCTCATGCTCTTGGAATCCTATAATCAATGGGTTCTCAAAAGATGATGCACACCTGTGTTAACAGGAGAATATAATGCTCCTAATGCTTTCCGGAATTAGGTAAGCAGGATGCATCCCTCTAGGGAGAGAGTGCCCATTCCATTCTAACAATCTATCTCTGGGATTTCCATGTGTAGGTGGTTTGGTTTGGCTACTCTTAAGGATGTTGATGGGTTTCTGCAGGTATCAAACACTATGCTGACCAAAAAAAGAGAGTATGGGTAGACTTTAAAAACTCCTACATGCCCTAAAACTTTTGACGGTCTCTTGATGTCTCTTTACTCTCTGTTCACAGCCACTTGGCGTTTCTGATTCTCCAGTCTTCACTCAGTAGGGTTTGTTCATTAAATATTACAGATCAAAACCGGATACACACAAGGCAGACTGTGTACTGATGGGAATTTTATGAATGAGATTCATCTTGCATTATTATGATTGCCATAAAATTTTGATAACTTATGATCATCAAATATTAATTTAGCAAATGCTGTAGGCACCAGCTTATTACCCGAAATTGATTAAATTGTTGGAGCCCAGGAAGTTGGGGTTGTGGGGGGGGGGTTGGTACCTAATGTTTGCTCATCCAAATATTTTAAATCATTTACAGTGTCTTTCCTGTTTGTTCAAACAATATTATGAATTCTGATAATGCCCCATACATTTCTTCGAAAAGAGATGATAAAATGTCAGCTTGGCAGGTGCAATAAAAATGTCAATTGATGGATACAGGGTTTGTCCCTTGGAACAGATATGGAAAAATACTTTTAAGGGTAAAATACCAAAAGACGCCAAAGAAATTGAATTGTAACATAATTTGATGAAGTACCTTATCACGTCATTGAGACATCCCAAAGTGCTTCACAAAATATACTGCAAAGTGAATTGACTGTATAGTTTGCGGGCGAAACGCAGCAGCCAATTGCGCACAGCAACGTCCCACAAACAGTCATGGGTTGGGTGACCAAATTATTATTGTTTTAAATTTTTATTGAAGGGATTATTGCCTCTGGAAAGTGATTCACCAATGGACTTAACAACTGGGTTCCTACTTACTACTAGGTAAACAGAGGCATGTGGAGTAAGGAAACTTGCCTAAGGTCTCGCCCTGCCCAATTTAGGAAAGAGAATACAGTTTGCACTCTTGATCACTATCACAATCTCAGCTGTAAGGCGAATTTACATTGACATGGTATGAAGATTGAACTTGGCTGTAATGGCACCCATGATAGAACATCCCACTGTCACTCAATATCAAGACTCGCACATGAGCACTGACCACTTTGTAGGGTGGGGGGGGGGGGAATTGGTGACCAGAAATAAAAGAGTTAAATGGCCTTCAGATAAGGAAGTGGGAGGTGGGATTGGGAAAATATTGATGGAAGAGAAAATAGGGTGCAAATGGAACAGTTGCATGACTCAAGACAAGAGATAAGGCTTATACACGTACAAATTAAACTGTCAGCTCAGTGCTAAATTCTTGTATTTGCAGCAATAAAAAAGGAAAGAAGAATAGAATCGAAATTCAAACCAGTGTGCATTGTTGATGTGTTAAACATTGGTCAGACCCTAATCTGGAATAATGGATGCACCTAATCTTTGGTTGGATATTATTGCCCTTTAATAATAAATAATCATTATCCTTGCATTGATATAGCGCCTTATCACACTGCTGAAATGCCTCAAAGCACTTCACAGGATTTCACAGTGAAAGTGTAGTGACTGTATATTTGTAGATGAACACAGAAGCCAATTTGTGCACAGCAATGTTCCACAAACAGCCATAAAGTGAATGATCGATTTTACCCGGGAGATTATTGGCCAGGGCAATTCAACTCCCACACATTGTCAGGTTTAGAAACTCTGATCGGGACACACTATTTCAACGTCAATATATGTTGAGATTCCATTGTTCCACTAACGATAAGACTCACTGAAATATGTAAACCGTGTGCAAATGCAGCTCTATTATGTGCTTTGTGAAAGCAATGGGCAAAAACATCTGCACAGATGATATTATTTGCCTGTAAATTGATCTGCACAGACGTTTGCACATTGTTTTCACAAAGCGCACAGAATATAGCTGCATCTACACCTGGCACATAATAGACCCGACTCTTTAAACATTGCTATAAAACGCACATTAAAAAAAAACAGGAGGTACGTACATACAGTAACTATTCACTACCAGCGAGTAATCAGTAACTTCTAGTTCGGAACAAATATTAAAGGGCGGGAGAGGCTCTTACCATTAGCGTCCTGGACACCAGTTAGTGCTCCTACAGCAGCCGCTGTCTCTCCCGACAGAACAATCTGCCCTCCGCCCTGCAGGGTGGCTTCTGCAAGAGTGGCTACAGCGTGGGCGGCAGCCTCACTACAGCAAGGAAAAAAACAAGACGCATTCATCAGACGCTTCATAAAACGCAATCCCAAATTACACAGAACTTACGGCACGGAAACAGGCCACTCAGCCCAACCAGTCCGTGCTGGTGTTATACTCCACCCAAGTTTTCACCACCGCCCCCCATTCACCTCAGAAATGTCGGTGACAATCAATTAGACCACACAAGGTATTTTCTATATCACTGTATATTAATGGTAGCCATCATATAAAGCTAATATCACCATGTGCTCATTTTGATCCAATATCATTGAAAATATCATTCACTGATGCCCCCCGATGGACAATACGCAGCATTGCTCGTCATAAAGTACCATGATTTGCCTTCCAATGTCTGGATTGGGGATCAGTAATGCTCTGAAAATGTGAATAAGCACAAAGAAATAACTTGATATAAATGATTCGTCTTCCTTTCACAGTTTGCTTCTACGTCTTCCACTGCAGCACCATCAGAGATACTGCTAAGTCTTCAAATCACCACGGAAGTTGAGTACAGCAAAAACTATTTGCCCTTCCCCTTGGGCTGGTGGGAGATGGCCATGCTTATTTTATGCATTTGTTTAAATACTTTTTTTTTTTTTAAATTGCATTCCTGGAGCAGGGAGTAAGTACATCAATTTTGTGTCCAGGTGTAGCAGTAAAACAAACTAATAGGGCGGCCTCCAGCTTCCGATTAAGACCTGTCACAGCAGAGGGTAAAACAAGATGAGAATGGATACTGGAAGCATGAAAGATACTCATCGCACCAGCTCCATCTCGACCATATTTTCTCCAAGCACTTAATAAACTAAGTGAAGCCTCGTTTCACCCAGCCTTCCCTTCCGCCTGCAATCTGCAAACTTTCTAAAAACTCCTATCTGATGTGACAAAATCCTACTTCTCAACTCATATTGTTTTCTTTCCTACTCTTATCAACATTGCCATTATCTGCACTGTGGGGCTTGATGCTTTGCCTTCTACAATTTGCATTTATATAGCACTCTCGCACGCAGGGTAGCGTCCCAGAACGTGCAAGATGCCGAGCCTGGGGGAGGTGAACGCAGGCATGGTCGAAGAGGAAGGTCTTCACAAGTGCGGCCTGAAGATGGGGAAGGAAGGGGCCAAGGCGGAGGGATTGAAGGAGAGTATTCCAGAGTTTCAGGGCCTAGTGGCTGCACCTGGGTTTCTCAGTTTAAGAAAACAAATCAGCTTAAAGGTCTCAAGCAAGTCTTTTAATTCCCAGTATTACTAGCTATACTGTGTGCATGGGCCAGTGCACCTGTTTCTCATGCCTCAATGCTCAGGTCCTGACAACTCGCACACACACACTCATCTGGTGTTGTGTCATTTAATAACAGTCAAGTCAACAACATGTTTTGGCTCATCCAAAAGTTATTGGCTGATCAGGAACCTATATGTTTTTGTATGAAATGGAACAAAAACGAGTGCCACAGGCAGTGCAGCAACATACAGTGTCAACCTGCGCCAGCATTCCTCAACTTAATTGGACCACATGTTGAGTGAATGAGATGCCAGAATCTGTGCTTTCCCTTCAGTCAGGGCTGGTATATTTATTTACTTATTCATAGGGAGAATTTGGGAAATGGGGGTTGTGACAGTATGTTGTACAATCTACAGACTGTGAAAGAATAAAGTGTTAGAAACTTTATTCTGATCAGCTCAGAGTCTCACTAATGCACTGTGACGGGTGGGAACATAAGAGTGACGCTACCTGAACCTGTGGAGTATGAACAAGTGCAAGGACTAGTTCGACCAAATAGCATTCTATGTAAATCAATGTAAATCTGAGGGAGACGCTCAGGCAAAGGCAAATAAGTTTCTACGATGATGACGTGCATGTGTGTAGTGTACACAATGCTGAGATTAAAGGAATGAAACCAGGTTCAGAATCTGAACCAATGTTTCGTGTACTGTGAACCCCATGAACCTCTCTCACACAACACCTGCCGTGTGCATCAAACCCTGTCTTGTATTTACTGTTGCTTCCGTTGGGTTACCAGAAAGAAGTGTGCCTGTAACTAGTTTTCTCGGCTGCAATTAAGAAAGCATTTCTTTTCCTTCCGTTGAGGAAAATCAATATAAAATATGGAGAAGGGGTAAATAATTGGGAACTCGAAAAATAAACAAAATAACTTACATTTACATAGCACTGTTCACGTAAAATAGACATCTCAGACAGTGACAGAGCTAATGGGGGAGGGGTCAGTCGTGTGTCCCCCTCCTAGTCTTTAAGTGCACATATGTCGCCTTTACCTCCCGCTCCTGCTCTCTGAGCTGCCTTGTGCCTTGTACAACCTCATGAGAGGCAGCTCAGACAGCAATGGGAAGAGAGCCGGAACAAGAGGTAACAGGCAGCACGGGAAGCGATGAGAAGATGGTGTCACTAATCACCCATCACACACACACACTCACAGGCCCCAGTTGGAAAACCTGGCTCCGCTACTGGTCTCAAAGCTAGAACCAGCGTATAGACTCGATGGACTGAATGAATTCCCTCTGTGCTACAGATTTTCCATGAGGCCGGGTGGGGTGAGGATAATATTCTTTGTGCGGTCTTCTACTCTGGATCTATCTTGTGTTTTGCCAGTGATTAGCAGTGTCTACCATTCTCTCAATGCTCAGTGGTGTTCACTTGAGAAGATTAAAAATTATGACATGATTGCTTCATCTTTGGTAAGAAATAATCTACAGCTGGTTCCCAGGAAATTATACACGTAACGCACTGATACGACATACAATAACAACAAGGACACTCAATCTATTTCAACTCCTCAGCATTACTGCTACACTCAGTTAGTAATTCACACCCTTAAAGTTTCAGTCATTCTTTTTTTTTAAGCCACTCGTCCTTCTGTTGCCTTTTGTGTACCAAATTGTTAGGTAAGGGTATCAAGAAATACACAATAAAACATTACATTAGTATAGCGCCTTTCATGTCAGGAGGACGTACCAAGGCGCTGGATTTAGGGCAAAGGCGGGTAATTTGAGTTGAGGTACAGATCAGTCAGGATCTAACAGAATGGCGGAAGAGGCTTGAGGGGTTGAATGGCCTCCTCCTGTTCGTATATAAACTGACCAAGGATAAAACTGAGGATCCGAAGAATGCTCAGCTTGTACCAAGCCTCAGGAAGTTTACACGGATCAGCTATTCACACCCACCTGTTCAGCGCCATGGTTACAGTCGCTCCCTGCTGCATCTCCTGGGATGCGGCGACTGCAGCCTCTGCCAGAGAGGCCACTGCCTGCGTAGCTTCCGAGGCCTGTGTCGTCTGGATCGACATCTCCCCACTCTGCAACGTGGCCCAGTTCTGTTCGACCTGTTCAAATGAAAGTCTGCCTGTTACCCTTGTTTGTTTTTGCAGTAGAACGAATATCAGGAAGCTGATCTACAGTAGAAGCACCTTATACCGGACAACAGCAAATTACATTTGTATAGCATCTTTCATGTCAGGAGGATGTCCCAAAGTGCTGGACAGTCAGTGGTGTGCAAGAGCTCGCTAAACCAATAAGTTAATATAACAAGTACTGTTTCTGTTATTATTAATAATAATAATCCTAGCACTTGATCTAGCACCTTATCACATCGTCGAGACATCTCAAAGCGCTTCACAGAATATACCGGAATGTGAATGGATATTTTGTGGGTGAAACGCGGCAGCCAATTGCCACAAACAGTCGTGGATTGAGTGATTATTATTTATTTTGGGGGGCGGGTGGGGGAGGGATTATTATCTCATTAAACTATTGTGACTACATACGTCCCCTGCTTAGCTGGTGCCAAGGCCTCTGCATGGCCAGATGGCAGGGTGGGGAGGGGGTGCTGGTGGGGAAAACGTGCTCACTGAGCAGAAGCGCAGTCAATGCCCTCACCTCTCCATCCTGGACAGTGGAGTAGTTCACCTGAGCAACAGTCACCGTTCCAGGGAGTTCAGACGCATCAGCCAGAGTCGCTACTGTTGCACCTGTGCCAACCTGACACCAAAAGCAGGCAGAAACATTTTAAATGGGTAGTTCCAAATAACAACAAAAACTTACATTGATATAGCGCCCTTCAGGCACGGTAGCGTTCCGGAGCGCTTAACAGTGACGGAGCCCGATGCCGAGCCAGGGGGGGAAGGGCAAGGTGACCTTAGGCGCGGTCGACGAGGAAGGTCTTCAAGCGCAACCTGAAAACGGGGAGAGAGGGCAAGGCAAAGTTCCACAGCTTCGGGGCGTAGTGGCTGAAAGCACGACCGCTGATGGTGAGTCGGAGGATCCGAGGGACAAGCAGTAGGCCGGAGCCAGTGGAGCGGAGGCAGCAGGTAATAAATTATGTGATGCGACTCTTCCTAATGGCTCTGAAGGTAAATGCAGTTCCAGTTGCCCTATAGAATCGTACAACCAAGTGGGTACCAGTTTCCTTAGGTTTTGGAACTGCCTGAAGAGGACTTATAATAATAATGACAATACCAATCCTTGCATTTGATATAGTGCCTTATCATGTCTTATATCGCCGAGACTTCTCAAAGCGCTTCACAGAATACATTTGTAAAGTGAATACAAACGACTTTATTCTGCGTACTCACCTGAATGAGGGAAACCGTGCCATCGGGGTTGCTGATAGTCTGTACCACTGTCTGAGAGGGGACGAGGTGAGCAATGTGCGTTTGTGTCTGAGTTTGCTGATCCTCAAACGCATACAGCAAGTCCTCTCTGCCGTGCTGCTTGTAACAGTTCTTGACAATCGTCCTCAGGGCCTGTGTCCATGAAACCTATGTGAGTGCGAGAGGGTGGTAGAAAGAAAAGGGAGACCATTAATGGTTATACGTATTTTATGTTTACGTATTTAATGGTTATTATTTCATGTAGTGGTTAGCGCTCTTGCCTCGCAAGCGAGAGGACTCCGATTCTGTTCCCTAGCAGAGCGAAACCTTAGGCAAGTTTCCTTACTCCACAGCCATGGAGCGAGTGACCAATTTTATTTGCGCGATTGTTGGCCAGGACACCGGAAGAGTGAAACTCCCTTCTCCTTTCAAATAGTGACGTGGGATCTTTAACATCCACCTGAACATGTCCATTGCCCCAGAATCGTGAAACATTTGCTCCTAAAATAAAGGGCAGAAATTATCTCATGAAAGAAATGGAAAATGAAATTAGTTTGCACTGCTGATCCTCTGCCACTCACATGCCAGTCTAGTAAACCACTTGGGATTTCACAATATTCACAGCAGTCTGATTCCATTAATTTCCTCATTGGGTCAGTAGCTAACTCAAAGAGCAGCGATACATCTTGCTGTGTATACTTCGAGAATCATAGAATCTTACAGACTTTTGGCCCATCATGCCTGTGCCAGCTTGCCTGAAAGAGCTACCCAACTAGTTCCACTCCCCCACTCTTACCTATAGCTTTGCAATTTTTTCCTTTTCAAGTAAATATCCAATTCCCCTTTGAAAGTTATTACTGAAACTGCTTGCACCACTGTTTCAGACAGTGCATTCCAGATCGTAATAAGTCGCTGTGTAAAACAAAAATTCTCCTCAAATTTTTCAACAGTTCCGAGATGAGTCTCCAATGTGATAGTAATAATTCTTGCATTTGATATAGCGCTTTTCACGTCTTCTCGATGTTTCAAAGCGCTTCACAGAATAGACTGTAAAGTGAATTGACAGTATATTTGTGGGCGAAACGCGGCAGCCAATTGCACTCAGCAGTGTCCCACAAACAGTCCTGGATTGAAAATGACCAATTTATTATTGTTTTATTTTGGAGGGATTATTATTAGGCGTGTTCCCTGCCTGGAATTGAACCCAGGTGTCTCGCTTGCAAAGCGATTGCTCTAACCACTGAACTACAGGACTCCAACGGAATAGTCGTATGGAATCCATCATCAATAATCGTAGATTTAACTGGACAAACAGAACAGAACTGCAACGTAAGATGCTGAGAGTGAGTCAGGACAGTTCAAAGTAAACCTTACCCGTTGTTTTTGTTCCTCCGAGCGTACGTCACTGCGAACGTTGGCCCATGGGATGTCTTCAGGCCACCAGATAGGCCGGCAGCTCTCCTTCCCCCAGCCAGGCTTCCCTCGGCCCGTGGAGTATTTCAGCATCTCAGGAATGAAAGCTCGGAGCTGAGCCTGCGGGGTAGAAGCAATGTACAATTGGACAGTTAAAGCCTCAAATAATTGAGTAAAGTTGAACAACAATTTATAATAATAATAATCCGTGCATTATATATAGCACCTCATCACATCGAAATTGTAGGTTCTGAAGTAGGCTTTAAAGATGGGGATGGAGGGGGCAAGGCGGTGGCTGCAGATTTCTAGATGACCTACAGCTTGAGTAGCGAGGAGCTGGTATGTCTGACAAGTACCATCAATTTGAATAATCAAACCTGGTAGCGATGAAGGTATGGAGACCTCACTTTGCGGACACCACAGTAACCAGGGCACTTCTCCACAGTCTGGTATTTGTTTTCTCCCATTTGAAACTAGCAGTGACCAAATCCCAAACTAATTCCGAAGTTGAATTACGCCAGACTATGAACTGCACTTAATAGTCTCTCGTGAAACTGTGATGCTTTGATGCCTCTGACACTGGTATTGATGGACGAGAGTGAAGAGCACTTTATTTGAGGGATTATTATACAGCATCAAAAGGTCAAGTAATACTGAAATCTCCATTTGACACCTCACTCATCACTGTTCAGTTTCAGCAGCTGCTCAGGCTTTCACGATCAACAATCAACACATTGCTCCATCTCCAGCAAATCATTGCCTCACGATCAATGCCACTCACAGTCCAACACCCACAGGGTAACATTCCAGGAACGTTTAAGCGCAGATAGTTTCAATAGTTTGAGTGTCTTCACCTGAACTCTCTACCAGTGGCAGATTTCACTAGCAAAACTAGCA
This sequence comes from Callorhinchus milii, assembly GCF_018977255.1. Taxonomy (NCBI): domain Eukaryota; kingdom Metazoa; phylum Chordata; class Chondrichthyes; order Chimaeriformes; family Callorhinchidae; genus Callorhinchus; species Callorhinchus milii. The sequence continues at coordinate 63,685,408 of NW_024704746.1, read as the reverse complement.
GTTCCTCAACTAACCAACGTGCAACTTTGATAATAATAATAATCCTTGCATTTGATACAGCGCCTAATCACGTCGTTGAGACGTCTCAAAGTGCTTCACAGAATGTACTATGAAGTGAATTGACTGTGCATTTTGTGGGCGAAAAGAAAGTTGAGTTGTCCGTAATACAGCAGAAAATTATCTGCCATTGAGATATAGGAATAAGTCTGATGAGTTAAGAATAGACCTTCTATGCCGCTGATGTCTCTTGCCTGTTGCAAGACCACCTCACGCAGATTAAGATGACCCTTGGATTGAATCCAGTATGTTCTCAATTATCTAATGTTAATTGGAATGGATGCGTAAGGTGAGGGGCAGTGGGATCTGCTTCCCTGAGGGTGTGAAGAGAGTTTTTTGCAAATTTTTTTCAAAAAATCTTGGATCCTCCTCCCAATGGTTAGGCAGTGACCCTTGCTGGAAAGTGTGCATATTTGGTGAGGTTAGGAGCAGGCTTGGCTGTGACCTCTCTCTCCTCTTCTAACACCACCTACCCCTTCCCCCACTCCCTCAGGCTAAAAAGCTGCTGACCCTCACAGTCTAGGCTCACACTAAAGATGGCTGCATGGTTGAGGAACAGTACACAGGAACTGCTAGAGGAAAAAGACCAAGGTCCATCTAGTTCACCTTCTATCATCCTGGTAGTCGCATTCTACAATAGTGTTGATAGCAATTCATTCTGTATGGATTAGTCTATAATGGAAAGGAAAGCTTTGGGAACCTTAGATCCTAAATTGCCTGGTTCTTCCAAGCATACGACACTTACTGTATGTCATGTCTCAAATTACTCATATACTTTAGCCCAAAATATGGATCTGATTTGCATTTGAATGAATACAGAACACTGTAGGACAAAATATTCAGTTTAAGTACATTCTGGAGTGCATATATACATAAAGTGCACAGTTAATACACTTGACAGTATATTCTGTGAAATGCTTTGACACATCGCAATAGCATAAGGCGCTATATCAAATGAGAGGTTCATTATTATTATTATGTGCACATCAGAAAGAGAGAAAGCAATGTTAGAGAGCCCTGTTAGAAAGATAATCAGAGACACTGAACACCATATAATATTGAATCTGAATACAATCCCCCACCCCGACCTCTACCCCTCCCCCACCAGCAAAGGGGCTTTTTAAGTTGTCCGTTAATCTACACAGATTAATTACATTAAAAACGGATTAAAAAATGTACAGAATTAGATTTGGCTCACCAGCCACTTAATCCAGAGATTAGTTGTTGCAACACTTTGTTTCCACACCTGCTACAGAGATAATACCCCTGTGTGCCCACCTGCCATCTGATTTACACCAGACTCTCTCTCTCTCTCTCTCTACGTGCACCAAAAGCAAGCTCCAATAATGATCTAAATTGCTGACATGGAGGTGAGGTTGACTCAGTTAAAGTCACAGCATCTTAGACAGTCACATTGCACAGGATATGAGATTCATTGGGGTAGATGGGGCACCATTAATTTCCAGGGGTAGCAGTATTTTGCTGAATTCCAAACAAACATTCCCCTCGCTTCGCAGTTGCGACTCAAATCTAGTGATCTCTACAAAACGGAAGTCCAATGACGACAAGATTGAAGTCAACTGCAACAATTTCCAAGCCAGATTGCCAATTGTAGGCCTTCCCAACTCCTCCTCCACCGGCTGCAGATAATCCAGAACTCTGCAGCCCGTGTCCTCTCCCGCACCAAACTCCGCAACCCCATCTCCCCCATTCTCGCTCGACTCCATTGACTCCCTATCCTTCAGAGGATCCAGTTCAAGGTCCTCACCTACAAAGTCCTCCATGGCCTCGGCCCACCCTACCTCTGCGACCTCCTAACCCCCTCCCAAGCAGCCCGCTCCCTCCACTCAGCCGGCTCTGGCCTGCTCCATGTCCCCCGGCCCACTCGCCCCACCATTGGCGGGAGACCTTTCAGCCACTCTGCCCCCAACCTCTGGAATTCCACGCCCCAATCACTCTACCTCGCCCCCTCCTTAGCCTCCTTCAAGTTCCGCCTCAAAACCCTCCTCTTCGACCATACCATCGGTCACCCCCGTCTCCCCTCCTGACCCCAGCTCGAGTTTGAAATGCTTATTAATTAATTAGTAATTACTTATTCATTTATATACCATTTTCCTTACATTGCTGTTTTCTTCAACTAACTACCTTATTTCCTAGGAAGCTCACTTGAGTCAAGATTACAGATAATAATAATAATCCTTGCATTTGATATAGCGACTTATCCCGCCTTCTGGATGTCTCAAAGCGCTTCACAGAATATACTGTAAAGTGAATTGACTGTACATTTGTGGGCGAAACGCGGCAGCCAATTGCGCACAGCAACGTCCCACAAACAGTCATGGATTGAGTGACCAAATTATTATTGTTTTTTTTAAGTATTATTATCGCCGGAAAAGCAATCCGCCAATCGACCGAACTACCGGGTTCCTACTTACTGCTAGGTAAACAGAGGCGTGTGGAGTAAGGAAACTTGCCCAACAATTCGCCCTGCCGGGATTTGAACCCACGTCTCTCGCTTGCGAGGCGAGTGCTCTAACCACTGAGCTGCAGGACTACACAAATTACATGGGACTCTGTGACCAGCTACCGAGAGGCAGTCACAACAAGGTAGAATACCGATGCGCAGTCTGCTGTCATTCGTAATGAGTCAACTACAACAACAACAACTTGCATTTATGTAGCGCCCTTCACACAAGGCAGCGTCATATTGCGCTTAACAGTGGCGGACCCTGACGCCGAACCGGAAGAAGGGAGGAGGTGAACGTAAGCACGGTCGAAGAGGAAGATCTTCAGTCGTGATCTAAAAGAGGGGAAGGAGGAGCCAAGGCGGAGGGATTGGGGGAGAGAGTTCCAAAGCTTCGGGGTGTAAGGGCTGAAAACATGACTGACAGATATGATAGGCCTGATTTCCATCCCCTCCCAATACTTTTCTCAATGCCAAAAGCCACAAACCTCGTCATGCTCGCAACTGACACATCATGACATTGTACTGTACACTAGCGGGTTCGTTTTCCAATTTAACCTATTCTTTTTTCAATTTCCCCTTGAGATGCACCCCCCATAGTCACAAGACGTATTGTCTGGCGAGGAAGAGTCACAGAGGCGTTTTAAGCTGGCAGATTTCGGATATTGGGTGGCCCTCAAGTTCAAATCTTAACCCTTTGGATTGGGAGGCAAGCGCTCGAACATTCTGCCCTTAAGGATTCATTACCGATGAACAGAGGCCACTGCACTGGAAAATCTGACTTGTTCTACCTGAAGCTAGTAAATCAATCAATGAGCTGAGGTAATTCAGCTCAGAGCAGAATAAGCACAGACTGTTATGTATATATTCAAGGATACGGTGACTGTCAAAGAAGAACAGAGAGTAAGAATAGTCTCAAGGGTATGTACAAGGTAACCAAAAAGTTGTGATATCATTACAATGTCTAATAAGTCTTAAGGAAATGATGATATTTTTGGTGTGTTTTTAGATAGCAGGGTAGCTTCACGACTTTTTCGTCACCCTGGACAGGGATACAGCATAAATGCTTCACACAGACAGTGCTTCACGGTGTCAGACACTGAGTAAGGGAGGAGGGGTAGGATGAAATAACTATTCAGGTCGAAGGAGTAAGTTTTTAGGTTAGAATTTAAAGAGGTTGGGATACAGTTGCAGAAAGCTCGGCCACCAATAGTGCGGGAATTCACAGCAGGCCTGAGTTTTCTGGGCAGAGGGTACGAGTGGAATAGTGGGGTAGGAGAAAATTAAACATAGGAAGGTGCTATGATATGAAGTGATTTATAGGTGAGGTTGAGGAAACTTGAAGCTGATGCACTGGCAGAATTGGGGTGTTGGGGATGCAGTTGGGTGCAGGCAGGCAACAGGGTTTTCTTTGAGCTGGAACTTGTGGATGGCGGAGCTTGGGAGACTGGCAAAGATTGTTTGAAAAGTCAAGTCGGGGGCAACAAAGTGCATGACGGTTTTGGCAGCATTTTGTGCAAGATGGACACAGAGGAGGGCAATGTGAATTTGATGAAAGTGATAGCAAAACACAAGATTGAATTCAGCTTGAACTCAGCAATTAAACTGAACAAATAGTGTAGAAAGGGAGCTTAACAATTAAACTACATTAGTCAACCGCTTTATAGGACAAACCAAGGTCCAATCCATCCCTAAAATGGCCTTTATATAAATTCTGAACCAGTCCTGGTATAAATAGACGCGAGTCAGGATAGATATCGTGTCCGTGCCACTTCAGGTTCAACAACAATATTGATTGATTAGCGGAGTCACAACCTGTATCTTCTCACACAAGCCAGTGCATCTGCTTATATCCCACTGCCTACTGACTCGGGGTCAGAAATCTAGTTACACCCAAGGTAGAAGATTTGAGAAAATCTGTGACCTTATCCCTGGTCTGGGCTGAATTACCCAAATTCAACAGGATCAGCCCAATGTACACTATAATTGATCCTAGCCCTCTAGGTCAGAGATGATTGTGCGTGTGTGTGTGTGTGTGGGTGGGGGGGGAATCAGTCATGTTCTATAATTAATCCTAAACCTCTGAGTCAGAGAAGTTAGTGTGCGTGTGGAGGGGGCAGAGGGAATGGGAAATCAGTTATGTTCTATAATTGATCCTAGCTCTCTGGGTCAGAGAGTGTGTGTGTGGGGGGGTTTGGGGAAGATCGGTCACGTTCCCACTCCTGACTGTAATCCAGCAACTTCCCATGGTAGGTGTGAGTCTGAGATGTCATGGGGACAAGATCAGGGTAATGTGTAATGTGGTTACCCCTCCGCCCTCAAACACACTCACAACTAGCCTGCGGATATCCTTGGCCAATAATGGCTGCTTGGGAGTAAAGTACCAAATAGCCATTATTGGACAAGGACTTCTGAATAATAGTAGTAAATCCAAACATTTAGGTCAATATTCTGTGCTTTAAGACCCAAAAAAGTGTTAACTTTTTTTAAAACAGCTGGGACCAAATAATGACTTTTCTGTAAAGTAGGAATCCTGAAAATCCAGTATTGGACCAGAATCCTACACATTAATATCCCTCCTTCATGTCAATTCACCAAATAAATGTATTTTGCCGATTCACCAGTTGCTATTTGTGGGACATCAGTCATTATGCTTTAAAACAAATCATTGTGTGAAGTGCTTTGCTTCCCAGAGGACAATGAGACATTTTGACTACATAAAATCTGTTTCAATGCCTGCTGTTTGCCGGTTTGGATATAATAATAACCCTTGCATTTCATACAGCGCCTTATCACGTCTTCGAGACGTCTCAAAGCACTTCACAGAATATACTGTAAAGTGAATTGATTGTATATTTTGTGAAGCGCGGCAGCCAATTGTGCACAGCAGCGTCCCACAAACCGTCGTGGATTGAGTGATACAATTTATTTTCTTATTTTTTTTTGAAGGGAAAAGTCATTCGCCAATTGACTAACAACCGGGTTCCTACTTACTGCTAGGTGAACAGAGTGTGGAGTAAGGAAACTTGCCTAATGTTTCGTCCAGAGAATCGGACCCTGATCCTCTCGCTTGCGAGGCGAATGCTTTAACCACTGAGCTAAAAGACTCCATATAAACTCTACACATTTAAATCTCTTTCAAATGGTTGTGCTCAAGCTGACAGAGGACTAGTTTGTATTAATTCAAAGGGTTAAATTTCCACCACCCTTTCCCAGGATGCTTCCCCCACTTTACCAGATGGTTTTAATTACAGCATTGGCTGTGTGTAGAGGCAGCATGAGGCACTTGTTAACAGGTCCCTTTGTAAGCCTCTGGGGAGACAATCAACAACTGCCTCATTCCTGGCTCAGCCACTGGTTGAGGTGTACGCGGAGCCTGCGGTGGCTTTGCTTCCCAGAGGACAACGAGGAGCTTTGCAATTAAAACGCGAGCTGGTTATTTTTGCTCGGCTACTTTCACCTGCCTGACGAAGATCACCTGGTCGAAACCTGTGAACTTTCCGATTCTTTAAAACAAATCCCAACACAGTTTGGGTGCACGTAACAATTTGTTTACCGCACCCAGGTGAGCGAAGAGGTGGCAGGAGCTGAAGGATTGTCCTAAACTGGGCTCTCTTATCCCTCCTCATCAAAGCACTAACATAACCATAAAAATATACAATGATAATAATGACCATCTAAATCTAGTGAATATAACTGCATTCCCTTCCTTTCCTGAAAGCACCAGGGATACAATTTCCCATCATCAGAAACACTCCAGTGAGGGGAATAGCAGAGACTCCTGCTATAGGATGATAACCATGTTATACTTATAGATATTATAGTTATCTGAAACCTCATTCATACTCACCAAACAAGACAAACTAGTTTTCTTCCTATTGCTATTTATGGGATGCTACCACGGGCAGTTTAGTTGCTGTGTTTGCCCACAGAAAAAGTCAACACTTCAGAAGCAACTCATGTGAAGGAGTTTTGACTTGATAAAGTAAGCGCTTTTCTCAAAGGCTGGCATTCGTGTTGAACCAGGGATTTATTAAGAAAGGTTAGCTTTCTGTCAAGGTGCTACCCAACAAGGGAGTTTCAAAAGCCTCTGCCTCACTCCCACAGCTCTTCCACCCGCTCTGCAAAACAGTCTGCTCACCTGAGTCATCTTATCCACAGAGACTGGGATTCCATCAATGGTGAGAGGTGGAAGCTCGGAATTAAGCTCCAGTGGCGCAGGTGCATGTTCTGCCAGCGCCGACTCCAGGTCTTCCAGGATCATGCTTTTATATTTGCGGACCTGGGGAAGGCACAGGCTTCAGGTAAACAATCTGCGGTGCAGCAACCAAGGGAAACCGGGAGCTAGGCAACAGCCCCTCCAGGTGCTGAGCAGTTCAGAGGTGCATCAGCAAACATGGCAACATCTGCTCCTATACCTTACAAAGGGAGGGGAAGGGAATGGGGGTGGGTGGGAGGGGTGAGAAGGCACTCCGAACCTAAAAGTTACAAAGCAGCCACATCACCGTTCAAAGCGAATGTTCCAGAACAGCGATGAAGATTGGAATTACACAGGTCACGGCTTCCCTGGTGTAACACGTGAGCGCTTTCAGTCCACATTATGGAAAGACAGGAAGTGATGAAGCTCCTCATTCAAGTTGTTTGGGGAAGGGGGGGGATGCTATTGACCTGGTATTGTTTGCTGCCCTCTGTTACCAGTACATAGGAACAGGAGAAGGCCATTCAGCCCCTCGAGCCTGTTCCGCCATGCTGTTAGATCATGGCTAATCTGTACATCAACTCCAATTACCCACCTTTGCTCCATATCACTTGATACCCAGACCTAACAAACATCTATCCACCTCAGTCATGAAAATGTAAATGGATCCAGCATCCACAGCCTTTTTGTTTTGGCGGGGGGAGAGAGAGTTCCAGATTTGCAGCCGGCAAGGGAGAAAAGTTGAAAGCTCACTCTACTCTGTAACCAGTACATAGGAACAGGAGTGAAGTGTGCAGTGGTGTCCCCCAGGCATCAGTATAGGGACCACTGCTGTTTTTGATCTATATAAATGACCTGGACTTGGGTATAGGGAGTACAATTTCCAAGTAGGCAGATGATGCTGAGTTAAAATGGCAGAAACGTGGTAAATGAAGTTTAATGTGGAGAAATGCTAAGTGTGCATCTTGGGAGGAAGAATGAGGAGAGGGAATATAAGCTAGATAGTACAATCTTAAAGGGGATGAAGTAACAGAGACCTGGGGGTTCATATAAGTAAATCTTTGAAGGTGGCAAGATAGATAAAGCTGTTAAAAAAGCATACGAGATACTAGGCTTTATAAATACGGGCATAGAATACAAAAGTCAGGAAGTTATGATGAACCTTCATAAAACACTGGTTAGGCCTCAGCTGGAGTACTGTGTTCAGTTCTGGGCACCACACTTTAAGAAGGATGTCAAGGCATTGAAGAGGGTACAAAGAAGATTTACCAGGTTGGTACCAGGAATGAGGGATTTCAGTTATCAGGAGAGGCCAGAGAAGCTAGGATTATTCTCCTTGGAGCAGAGAAGGTTAAGAGAAGACTTAATAGAAGTTTTTAAAATTATGGGGAATTCGATAGGGTGAACAAGGAGAAACTATTTCCACTGGTGGGTGGGTTGGAACCCGAGGACACCGATTTAAAATAGTTGTTAAAACAGAGGGGAGATGAGGAGAATTTTTTTCGCACAGCGAGTTGTTCGGATCTGGATGCATTGCCTGAAAGGGTGGTGGAAGCCGATTCGATAACAACTTTTAAGAGAGATGTAGATAATTATTTGGGAAGGACAAGTTTGCAGGGCTACGGGGAGAGAGCAGGGGAGTGGGATTGATTTGGATAGCTCTTTTAAAAGAGTCGGCACAGACACAATGGGTCGAATGGCCTCCCTCTGGACTGTATAATTCTATGATACTCACCACGTTCTCAAGAGGAGCAGCGCCAAACACTTTGAAAACGGGATTGGGTTTGGAGGGAGAGGTGCACAGAACGATCGCCTGTTGCCCCACTCTGGTTGTGTACTCGTCTAACGTGGCTCGTAGTTTTCTAAGGAAGAGAATTTTTGTGGCACAGAAACATAAGACCAACTGGACAGTTAAAAACCGTGATTTACAGTAAGAATACACGCATTTTAGTCACAGCAAAAGGGCTCATTAGGCCCAACATTTAATTCTTGCCCCCCACTAACATGCCTTCAAATTGGAGAACCAATTATCCACTAAGGGGATTTACTGACTCAAAGAATCCATGGCTTAGCTAACCTGCCACACAACATCTTCCCTGAGAGTAACAGCTTTGTCATTGAACGCTGAATAACTTCCTATCACAAACAGATGAGGAGAATTTTGGTTCCCATTGGTTCCCATTGAACCAAACTGAACTTGAACATTGGGACGATGGATGGATAGTCTAAGTGGAACATTGGTCTACTCTTGTTCAAAACTTCCACTGAACCCAGGTCATAAATATGAAAGGAAAGAATTGCATGCTGACCCATTCTGACAACTCTGCTGTGGGCAATTTAGTTACAATAATAATAATTCCTGCATTTGATATAGCGCTTTTCACGTCTTCTAGATGTCTCCAAGCGCTTCACAGTAAAGTGAATTGACTGTATATTTTGTGAGCGAAACATGGCAGCCAATTGCGCACAGCAGTGTCCCACAAACAGTCGTGGATTGAGTGACCAAATTATTATTGTTGTGTTTTTTTGCTTGAGGGATTATTATCAGGAGTAAGGAAACTTGCCCAAGATTTCGCCCTGCCGGGAATTGAACCCAGGTCTCTCGCTTGCGAGGAGAGTGCTCTAACCACTGAGCTATAGAACTCCTACAGGACTCCTACTCTAGTTCTAAAACACTGGAATTGCTAAGCAATTTGTGAAACGTTATCGTAACATACACAATCCAGTTAATTTTCATCACTTTCCTTGTCTCTCAGTGAACTGTTCTGAAGCAGTTGTTGGTTCTTTTTGTAGGCAAACATGGCAGCCAATTTGCACATAGCCATGACCCACAAACAGCCATTAGGTGAATGAACAATTTACCTAGGGTATTGTTGGCTGGGACCAGAGGAGAAACTGCCTTTGTGGTGAACAAGGTTCAGTACAGGGTAAAACTGCTCAAATACTGTGACTTAATCCCATAGCTCTGGAGAGTGCCCACTGCTGATTTATTTCTATTGTCACATCAGCCAGGTTAGAGGATGGGTTCTTTTATTGAAGGGTTTCTTTGAGCTTTCCTAACTCACTCTCAATATCTTATATAAGCAGTTCTGTTCTGCTCGGCCATATACGTAGGAGGCCCATCTCTGAACCCTGAGAAATTTGAGAAGAAATTGTTTTACACAGCGAGTTGTGATGATACAGACACGATGGGCCAAATGGCCTCCTTCTGTTCTGAAAGATTCTACGAACAGAGAGAGAAGTCTCACCTTAGCAGGCGAGTCTGCTGCCTTTTGCGTATTGAGGGGTTAGACTCGAAGGCGTGGGGTCGTTTCCGCTTCTTGCCTGTTGCTACGGCAGCCGCAGCCGCCATTCCCACTGGCCCTGAAACCAGAAAACTGACAGGTCAGCGTTCCTCCCAAACAAGCACAGAACTCATTACCAGGACAGCAAAGACTTGGTCATAATTGGTCTGTGTCCAAAGGTAGGGGGGAAATCAATCAAGGGTTCTCATTCATAATCATAATCCAGCACACTGGGTGACAACAGGATTGCTCATCTGTGATATCTCCCCCCACACCCCCACCCTCACACAGTCACAACAACAACAAATTATATTTGTAAAGCACCTTTCACATCGGGAGGACACCCCAAGGTGCTGAAAACAATGTCAGAGGTGGCAGAGAAGTCAAGGAGAATGAGGAGACAAAGGGGAGTCCTGATCACTGGTGGGCAATATGTCGTTGACTTTGACTGTTTCTGTACTGTGGGCAGCATGGAAATCTGACCGGATGGGGTTCGTAGAAGGAGGGACGGGAGAGGAAGGAGCGAAGCACCAACTTATTCCAGGACCTTGGAAAGAAAAGGGAGATTGGAGATGGGGCGGTAATTGGAGAGCAGGGATGGGTCCAGGGAAGGTTTGTTTGAGGACGGGGGTGATGCCGGCTGTTTTTAAGGGGATGGGAACGGTGCCAGTAGATAAGGAGAAGTTGACCATGTCTGATAATACGTAGGCATGGAGCCTACAAAGAAGCATGGTTGCATTATGCAGCTTGTCAGATCCTGATGCTGCCATATTTTTAACTGATGGATCTCTAGTGCCCTCTGTTGACCCAATGCATTCATATCTGTCGGATCTTTTTCAGTCGGATCACCGCTCGATTCAGAAATTGAAATAAACAAACACCATATAAATAAGCACACAAAGAAGTCAATTTACTTGTAAACATGACTGGAAATAGGGCTGATGTTATCTGCTTCCTTCCTTTTTCGACATTTTCTACAGAGCTTGAAAAGTGTGAGCGAGAGTGGAAATAGCAATGAGGAGCGATACCCTTCTTTATAACTGCAGCAGCATTTTAGCACCAATGATTCATTTATTCTTAATTGTTTTTCACACAAGTTTAAAACTTTTTTTCTTATCGCACAGTGAATCATCATTGGCTGATTTCACAGTTCCTACGTATCAGAACTGGTCAAACGCAACCGCGAAAGGATATTGGAGAATCCTGGGTGATAAGAGCACAACTATTCGTACTGTTTAAATAAAATGTGCCTTCAATGGCTCAGCCCTTTAATATAGGAAATGGTGTGGAACCAACACACGGGAACGTCCCAGGTTCAATCGTTGCTCTGTGACTCCAGCTGATTTAAGTCAGGTCGGTCATCGGTGGTCTAAACTACACTCATTGTTCAGACCCTGATATAAAAGAATATTTACTTGGATAAAGTACAGGAAACCTGTTTGACGCACACAGCACATTGCCCCAGCATGTGTTCGCACCTGAAATCAGCCTCTATCGGGTTCAGATAACCAACGGTTTGGCAAAGCTCACCTGCTGCGGCCAGGTGGGCAGTAACTTCATCTGTGACTGTTGAATTTAGGATATCAGAGTCATCATAGGAGGTTTCCTCGGGGGACGAAGGGGAGTCATCGTCAGCGCTCAGGACACCGTGGTCTGTGTACGTGGCCACGTGCACTTGCTGGACCTGCTGAGCAACCGCGTGGGCCTCAATAGTGGTCATGTGTTCGTGATTCTGAGTCACTACGTGCTCTTCCATCAAATAGTTCTGCGAAAAGCAAAGGGGGAAAAGATAATAATAATCCTTGCAGTTTGATACAGCGCCTTATCACGTCTTCGAGACGTCTGATAGCGCTTCACAGGATATACTGTAAAGTTAATTGACTGTATATTTTGTGGGCGAAACTCAGCAGCCAGTCGTGGGTCGAGTGACCAAATTTTTTTTTGAAGGAACCCCCGAAAAAGCGATCCACCAATCAACTAACAACCAGGTTCCTACTTACTGCTAGGTCAACAGAGGTGTGTGGTGTAAGGAAACTTGCCTAACATTTCGCCCTGCCGGGAATCAGACCTATGTTTCTTGCTTGTGAGGCAAGCGCCCTAGCACTGAGCTAAGGACTCCACGATGGGATCCGGCAGCTGATAATCCTTTAATTTTTCCAGTCCCAAGACAGAGCGCAGCTCACTGTTGCAACTCCACCAATGTTTTAGTCTCACAGTAGGTGAAGGGCCAATACAACGGCAGCCTTCACTGTAGCTACTGATGAACTTGTAATAATAACCATAGAATCTTACAGCACAGAAGGAGGCCATTTGGCCCATCATGCCAGTGCCGGCTCTTCTAAAGAGCTATCCAATTAGTGCCACTCCCCCGCGCTCTCCCCATAGTCTTGCAAATTTTTTTATTTTCAAGTGTATATCCAATTTCCTTTGGAAATGTATTATTGAATCTGCTTCCGTCACCCTTTCAATAATAAAATAATCCTTGCGTTTGATATAATGCCGTTCACGTTGGGAGAACGTCTCAAAGCGCTTCACAGGATTTACTGTAAATGTGTATGTTGTTTGCAATAGTCTCACTCGAAAAAAGCACTTGCCTAGTGACCACCTCCTGAAAGTCCTACTATAATAGTTTCACCCTGAATGCCCACCTAAAGCTTCAATTAGAACCAGAAAGAATTACATAACTCTTTTTTTATATAGTTTTATATAGTTTGGTTGAACATTTTTCTCTAAACAGTTTGACCCTAATAGGGGGAGAGGAACTTCCTGGGAGAAGCCGAGAAAGGGCACGGGATGAATTAACAGAGATGCAGTCATTGAAACTGACTGCTTTCAATGACTGTTCATTCAAACCCAATCATTCCTGTAGGCCAACTTCCGCCAACAATGTCACAATCCTTACTATTTAACCACAAGTCATCAACAACTTGCATTTATGTAGCAGCTTTTACGTAGGGCAGCGTCTCGAAAATGGCTTAGTTTGGTGCTGAACTAATAATAAACCGTGCATTTGATTTAGCACCTCATTAAATCATTGAGACGTCTCAAAGCGATTCACAGAATGTATTGTAAAGTGACTTGACTGTATTTTGTGGGCGAAAAGCGGCAGCCAATTAATGTTAGATCAACTGCAATGGACAGGAAAAAAGCCAGGAAGAGACCTTTCTAACAGTTCACTCATCTGCCGCCCCCCTACTTCTGTGACCTCCTAACCTCCTTACCACCTTGTTTGCTCCCTCCGCTCAGCTGGCTCCAGCCTGCTTCACGTCCCCCGCCTCGCTCGCCCCACTATTGGTGGGCGGGCCTTCCAACACTCAGCCCCCAACCTCTGGAATTCCATCCCGCAGTCCCTCCATCTTGCCCCCTCCCTTGCCACCTTCAGGACCCATCTCAAGATCCTCCTCTTCAACCGCGTTTTCAATCTCCATGCTTCCCCCCGTGCCCCCCACCCTCCCCACCCTTACCCCCAGCCCGGGTCCATAACTCTGTCTGTCCAGCGCCCTGGGACGTCCTCCCGACGTGAAAGACGCTTTACAAATGTAATTTTGTGGTTGTTGTTGCCTGGTCAGTGTGGACTCGGTGAGACAGCCCAGGAGGGGCTCATGTTCAAATGCAGATCCGTACAGGGTTACATTTAGCCAGAATGCTTGTTGGGTCACTCAGTTACACGCGGCAAAGTGGCAGGGAATGAAAAAAACATCTATCCCCAATGACAGGAATATTCAATTGTCTATCTCAATCCCACCCACACGAGGCAAGAAATTCCAGAGATTTGGGGCATAGTGTCTGAAAGCACGGCTGTAAATTGCAGTGTGGAGGGGACGAGGGATGTGCAGAAGTCCCAAGCCCGCTGAGCAAAGACGACCAGAAGAGGAGTGGGGTGTGAGCAGAGTGTGATAAGAGCCACAAACTGCACTTAAGAGATACAGTAACTGCAATCTTCTGTACCCAGATAAAGGGAGATGCCCACAGCTGCTGTGTGTCTCATGGGAAGATTTTCAGACACAGAGCTGTAACACAAGGCTCAGTCACTCCAACATAATAGGGAGGGAATGGAGATTTCCTGGTTTCATCATCCACTTCTAGTGAGGCAGACCAGTCAGCCTACCCTCTGGTATTCAAGTCAAACCTACACATACCTAGTTCATTTCAGGAGTGGCATTCAACAGAAACTGGGAATACTTTCCTTCAACGGAGGTATGAAATAACATCATTACATTACATTACTACCTCTTGCTGAAATAAAATCTTACGGTAATGGAAAAACTGTGAGAGTAGGCAATTTGCTGTTTGCTTTTATTGGAAGCAAATCCACAAACGTACCACTTCTGATGAAGCGTCTGAGCAGGGGATTTAACTTGCCGTTATTTCAGGCTTGCTAATGGGCCTGATGTGCATTTCCAGAATTTTCCTTTTACGTCTACAGCTGATTCCTATGTCACGTTTATTTTGAAGACATTTCCTTTATTGTGAAAATGATGGAACAATGATTCATAAGATATATGATTCTGTCTTGCACATTACGTCCAGGGATTTAAATTGAGAAACTCAAGCCAAAACCAAGGCACAGGACACCTGAGGAAAATCAGCTGATGGCTGAGTGATACAAAGCTTGGATTTTAAAAGCTTTTAGATTGTCTTGGGACATAGGAAGATAATGGAATAATAATCCTTGCATTTGATATAGTACCTTATCAAGTCGTTGAAACATCTCAAAGCGCTTCACAGAATACACTGTCAAGTGAATCGACTGTATATTCTACAGCATTGCGATGCTGGATGAGTTACAGTAGAAGACGGTGCAGTAAATTTTGATGCAAGGAGTTTTCATGTCACGCAGACAAGACGTGTGCAATGCAATTCGTCTATAATCTCAGCAGCTCAGCGTTTTACTCTGCACAAAAGAGATGGTTTATCTTCTTGACTGATTTGATTTCTGTAGAATCGTTCTACATACGACTGGGCAGTGTTGGGGAAGAAAAGAAAAAGAAACATTAACTGGTCTAAATCAATCAAATCTAAGCAAGAAGCTTGGCTCTAAGAGGAACAACGGCCGTGTCTTGTTTTTATACCAAATAACTGCAAAGAGCAAATGTCAGAACAATGGGGAATTCCAATTAAGCTGAAGCCCAAGGGAGCGTGAGCTTGAGCTAAAAGGCTCCCACGCACACACAGTCACACGTTGGTCAGTACGTAGGATGTACAATAAGCACATATGCGCAGGATTCTGGGGAATAGGTCAGGGAATATGTATTAAAATAACACACACTTTGTTCTCTTCAAACTGCTGTTTGTGTCCTGCCAGCTCCACTGGCAATGTATGGGCTGAAGTGAATGCAAAGCACACACAAACATGCCGTGGAAAGGAGCTCATTTGCTCTATGCTTGGAGTAGAGACCTTATTTATCTAATAATAATTTTGGTGTAGCACTTTATCACACCGTCGCGACATCTCAAAGCACTTCACAGGATGTACAGTATTGTAAAGTGGATTGACTGTATTTTGTAAGCGAATCACATATACCTCCTCCCCCCCCACACACACCTTCTCAATCCAAAGGTTCCACCTTGTTGGAATACTTCCCAGATAAAACTCAAAAGTTGCATTATTGCTGCGAACTATTCGTTCCGATTAGCCAGCATCCTGTCAATCTATTTAGCAATTCCACAATCAGGTAATCATTTAATATTAAAGGCAATGGATGTTGGCTTTAATATATCATTTTATTATTTTCTGATTGAAAAGCTGGCTGTACTGTGATTTTATTTACAGTAGAAATTATTATCGTATTTATAACCGTGAATTTTAACCCCTAACGTCTCGGAAACCTAGCTTAGGGCAGTTTACTGACAATCAGGCACATAGGAACTAGCAACCAAGCAGGCTACCACGTGAGTGACTAAATTTACAATGCAATGCAAGGTTAAACATACTGTGTGCAAATATTTCATGGTGAATTTCACTGCCATCTTAACTAGGGCTTAGTCCAGCTGTTCAGTTTACTGTGCTGTGCTGTTTTTACGTCATGATTAGCACGTCTCCGTAATTCGTACAGAAAGAATGGAGGGGCAGGAAATTTCTAGTTCTCCTTAAGAGGAAATTGTGATCAGGAAATATTATTAATCCTTGCATTTGCAATGTAATCATATATCAAAAAATGGTTACTAATTTTTTTTATGTAAATAAAACTTTTTCAGACAAATTGAGCAAAAACACATCTTGTCCTTCCCTTTTTTCTGCTGCTTTATTGATTTGGGGGGTTGCAAGAGAAGCCCGGAAATGGCTGGGTTTTGGGGGAACTGTATGGAAAAGAGCTTTGTATTGGTCTTCACTTCAGTGATCAAGATTTGAAATCCAGCCCAAATGAAAATCACTCTTACTACAAATGATACAATTTACAGATCTCACTCAGAAGCAATAGACCAGTTGGTGTGAGAAACAGCAATAACATCTGTGCAGTAGGGAATGCATTTGAAGTTGGGACATTGCTATGAAAAAAATGGAAGGAGCCACTCTTTCTTCCGTTCCCAATGGCTGGTCTAAATGGCCACAAGGCTCGCGAAAGCTACAGATAATGACTCACTCTCCAATTTGTTCTTCCCTGTTATGCTAATATTTTTGCTCCACACAGCATTTCCTCAATTCATATCAGCTGCGTTCAGGAACTTAACACACAAGGAAATTCAGGCTCTGCCTGCTCAAAGTTTTAAGTTTCTTTGCAAAATATAGATGCATTGAGATTACAGAATGACTCTAAATCCTTTGCTGGAGCAACAGTTTTTAACAAAAAGGATAATAGAGAACGAGGTTCCAAAGCATACTGAACATGCAAATTATTAAAATACGCATATGTGTCAAATAGATATACACACACACATGTGGGAATGACCCACAAAGCTACAGCCTAATGAGGAAACATAGGTAGAGCGTGTCTCAGCAAGTTGTTTCTGGTTATGGTGAACAGGAAATATATTTCCACTGACTGGTCTGGGAGAATTTTCTTTTTTAAAAAATAATTGAGTCATCCTAGGTAGTTCAGCAAGTTGAACATTTTACATTTGAATCCCAATGTGTCTATAGCTCTTCTGTCTTGTTCTAAGATACACTCCTTTGGAAGGAGACAAGTGGGAATATCCCAGGAAATTAACTGGCCTTGAGGAGTCATCATGACAGAGAAAGCCAAGCTGGCCCACAATAATCCAAGGCATTCCTGAGATGGTTGACCACTCTATATAGATCTTCAAACTGGTAAAGAAGACAGTCATAGCTGAACAAACGTGAACAATGTTTCATACAGGTAAGCTGCACTATCACCAAATTAATTTTTAAGTGATATCACCAGAGAGCAAAAACTATAGCCAAAGCACCTTACTGCATATGTGATATCAGTAACATAACTAAGTTTTTTTTGTTATTTCTCATGACATAAAAATGCTCAAAGGCAGCTGATCCATTGAATTGCACAATTCAGTAACGAAGGAGATAGAAAATGGGAATTAAAGCTGGTAAGAAATATGTTCTATTAAATCCCTTTCAATATTTTTATACTAATATTGAATATAGCTAATCCTAGTCTGAAATATTCAGATAAAACAATCTCCATATTGAAAGTTTCATCAGAAGCTGATTTTTATTTCAGCAATTGCAATTATTAAGCACAAACTCATCATTTTTAAACATCTCTTAACATCTCTTAAACATCTCACCAGACTCCACTGCAGGACCGCTATAAAGCACACACCGCTTAAAACAAATTAAAGCAATTTCATTAGGAAATGCATCAATTTCAAATCAAGTGTTCTCGAACACTGTTCATGCCAACGCGGNAAAAAAAAATTGATTAGAAAATACAAAATAAAAACTCTTTAGCAACACTCCACGGTTCAAATGAATTGACTCAGCTCTTAATAAACCCAATTTTTTAAAGAATGAATAAAGCATAATCCGGTCACTCAATCTACGACTGTTTGTGGGACACTGCTGTGCGCCGTTTCGTTTGGAAGCTGCTTTTCGCCCCACAAATACAGTCAATCCGCTTTGCAGTACACTTCCGTGAAGCGCTGCCAGACGTCTCGACGACGCGACAAGGCGCTGGGTCAAATGCGAGGGCTATTGCTGGTGTTATTGACGAAGAGCCCAACCGATTCTTTTTACGCTCGGGTTTTTGTTTTCTTCTTTTTCTCTCTTTTCTTTTTATATATATATATACACACATAGGTATAAAATATATATATACAACTCGCCAGGAGAAACAAACCTTTCGGAGTTCCGTTTTTAACACGATCTCAGTCAATAAAAAAAACACACAGAAGTGTACGTATATACATATATATATATAAAGATATAGATAGATACATCGATAGATAAATTACTAATAACTGAACCACTCCTTTTAGATCCCCCCCCAACCCCCCCACCCCGTGTTTAATGGCAGATCACTGAGCTCCACCCTGAGGCTGATTTTCCAGTGGGGAGACCCTTTTTTTTGGGGGGGGGGTGGGGGGGGAGAGAGAGAGAGAGAGGGGGGGAGGGGGGGGGGCTCTAGAAACAGGGTTTACAAAGGCAACAAACAAAACACATAAATCAACACAGACAAAACACACAAATAAATGCGAACAAAACACACAAATAAATGCAAACAAAGCACATAAATAAAAACAACGCTTTTTTTTCCCCCGTCTGTGGCCGAGAGCTCGACAACATGTCCCCGAAGCTCTCCATCTAACCCTCCCGAGGGGGTGGGGAGAGGGGAGGGTGGGGTGGGGGGGGGGGGGGGGAGAGGAGAGGGAGGGGGGATGGGGGGTGGGGGCCTCGTTCTCTCCTGAACAGCTTCACCCCCACCCCCACCCCCTGCCCTCCCCGCGTCCCGCCAAAACCCAGCCCTGCTGACACTCGGGCCTAGTCAGGCCTATACCCTCCTCTCTCTCAGTCGGGGGAGGGTTCAGCCGCTCGGCGCCCTGTTTAAGAAACCGCCTCTTTCTCTCTCTCTCTCTTTCTCTCTCTCCATTTTTTCTCTCTCTTTCTCTCTCTCTCTCTTTCTCTCTCCCTCGCTCCTTCCCTCCCTCTCTCTCTCTCTCTCTCCCCGGCCGGGCAATGAGGGGGGGATCACGGATTGCGACTGCGCCAGGGCCTGAAATTACGGAGAATGCGCGGTGAGCACTAACCTCAGAGCGGCTGCGCCGAAGGCCTGGAACTCGGTCTGTGTGTATGTGTGTGTCTGCGCTGCCAGGCTCTGGCCTCCCCTCCCCCCCCCCCCCCCGCCACCACCACCGCCCCCGCCCCGCCCGCCCGCCCGCCAGCCAGGCCCCGCCTCCTCACGGCGGCCGCACGGCACGGCCTGCGTGACGCAACGTGATCACGCACGCCACGCCACGCACGCACGCACTTACGTACAGCTCATCTCCCCCACTCCCCCCTTCTGCTCTCTACCCCTCCTCTCCCCCACTCCCCCCTCCTCTCCCCCCACTCCCCTCCCCCACTCCCCCCCTCCTCTCCCCCACTCCCCTCTCCCATTCCCCCCCTCCTCTCCCCCCTCCTCTCCCCCTCTGCTCTCTACCCCTCCCCCACTCCCCCCATCCTCCTCTCCCCCACTCCCCCCTCCTCTCCCCCCCACTCCCCTCTCCCATTCCCCCCTCCTCTCCCCCTCTGCTCTCTACCCCTCCCCCACTCCCCCCATCCTCCTCTCCCCCACTCCCCCCCTCCTCTCCCCTCCCTCCTCTCCCCCACTCCCCCCATCCTCCTCTCCCCCACTCCCCCATCCTCCTCTCCCCCACTCCCCCATCCTCCTCTCCCCCACTCCCCCATCCTCCTCTCCCCCACTCCCCCTCCCTCCTCTCCCCACTCCCCTCCTCTCTCCCACTCCCCCTCCCTCTCTCCCACTCCCCTCCCCTCCCCCACTCCCCCTCCCTCTCTCCCACTCCCCCTCCCTCTCTCCCACTCCCCCTCCCTCTCCCCCACTTCCCCCTCCACTCCCCACTTTCGCCCCCTCCTCCTCTCTCCTGTGAAAGACCCCTTTTTTTTAATTTGGGGGGGGGATTTGTTGGCCAGGAAACGTCTGTTAACGTTCCCCCTCAACAGGCAGACGGGACCTCGGTTTGACATCTCATCCGAAGATCTTGAAAAATGTTTAATTTAAAGTTGCAACTTTTCGTTGCTCTGAGCATCAAAAAATGGCGTTGGGTGCTTACCTAAACAGGCAGACGAGAGCTTGGTTGGATGGATGGATTTTTAAAAAAAAAATTGAATTGAACCTCCCCTGCTTTGAAGACCTTTTCCTAGTTTCGAAAAAAGCACAAACCTAAATTGACCGCTTTGTTACCTATAGGAGGCAATGCATAATATTGGGGCTACTTTTGGGCTAGTGTTTTTGGTGGACTTTGGGACTACAAATGTATGTTCATTTCTGGCAACCCTGCTCACACTTTCAGCAACCCAACATGACTCAACATGGGCATGCAATGTAACCCCCTCCCTCCTCACTCCCCTGCTACAAGACGTATAAGCACGACATGAGCACGCAAGTAGAACATCTTTGGAAGGGCAGACCAGTCACGGGGAACAGGGAATCCTCCCACTCAACTCCCATTAACCCTGCAAGCCAAAGCCGTAATGAGTACGGTGGTCCCAGCAGGACAAGCAGCGAGAACGCTTGTCAGGCAGTGATACCTATGGTAAATGGTAATCCCTCCAAAACCAAACAGTAATAAATTGGACATTTTCAATCCACGACTGTTTGTGGGGACGCTGCTGTGCGCAATTGGCTGCCGCATTTCGCCCATTAATATACAGCCAATTCACTTTACAGTCTATTCTGTGAAGCGCTTTGAGACATCGAGAAGACATGAAAAGCACTATATCAAATGCAAGGATTATTATTTTATAAGCAGGGCAGTTTTAGCTGGTTAGACTCTAGGAGTTACCCCAACGCACATGCTGGGATTCCGAAGCCTTGACTCTTGCCAACCTGCGCCTAATACTTTCCGGAATTAAGTAAGCAGGATGAGTCCCTCCAGGGAGACAGTGAGCATTCTATTCCAACAAATATCTCTGAGATTTCCATAGGTGGGATACATACTCTTTAAGCCCAGTGAAGAGTTTCCGCATGTGACAGACACCCGGCTGACCAAAAAATAGGGTGATACACCTTTCGGCCTTTGCTGCGCATCTACTACAGGGCCAGTAATGGGAGGCCTAATGGAACATGAACTCTCCTGCAACTGAACTATTAATGTTGTAGTCAACACGTGTGTCATTCCCCTCTCCCCTCCATCCGAGGTCTCTCTGAAACAGGAGGTTTAGCTTTAAATCACAGTGTATGTAGCTTAGACCTCTTAAAATGCCTGGAAGTCTCAGTTGATAGCGAAGTCCCAATTCAGGTTCGAGCTTGTTGGGTATAAAACATGTATCCAAACGTTTAGTCTTTCATGGGTTCCAAACTCCTGAGCACACAACTGAGTGGGGTGTCTTTCAGTCCATCTACAAAGTCCTGGATCAAGCAGTGAAGTGGAGGGGAAACGGCTGTAGGAACGGAAGGCTCCAGACTAAACTGAACTTTTGTTGAGCACCCTGGAAGGGGAATCAGTTTCAGGGCGGGCATGTCCATCTGCCAAAATGCCTCACACTAGGGCCTGGATTAAGCAGTTCGTGTTGAGTAAGCCACATTTACACTGCATTAGACGTGGACCTCTAGAACATCGATGTGGTTGACATGACACAAGTTGCTCTGTAAAGTTCCTCCCACCATACTGAAGACATATGTCTGTTGAATATCTGATGAAGAAACTTTTGTTGAGACAACACCTATTGGAAACCATTACCTAGAGCAGAATCATGAACAGGCACTGATATATATATCATGGGTTTGGTGGCCACCTTGATTGGTACGCAGTGAATAAGCAGCTGTTGCTCAAACTCTGTACATCCAAATGGTGGAACCATCGCTCATTGGATACAGATGTGTGTGTGAGCTGCTGGCAGGAGAATGAGGAGCAAAGCTTAGTCACATATCACGCTCCTAGCACCTGTGATCCATCTAGTGAGCTCTCAGACCTGTGCTTGTCGTATGATTAATGATTGTCCTCCTGGGTGGGGGAAGAGGCAGCAGTAAGAGGGAATTCCTTGGAAGTGAGCTGACTGCAAGGTTCAGTGCTTGGCAACAGAATGCTAGAATTGAGGCAACCTCAAGCCAATGCATATGGTAGACCGGGAACTGGATTACCGAGACTATCACAGACTGCTATTCTGACAACCCTTTGCCAAGCATGTTACTTAGGAGCCAGTTCAGCTCCAAGGAGACCTTGCTTATTTACCCCCCAGGAGGATAGTCAGTCGTTGGTCATTTGACACCCAACAGGCATGGGTTTGAGACCTCACTGTAGGATGGTAGGTTCCAGGAACTTCCTGGTGGGCAACACAGCTTAGCATGAAATCGTGAGAGCACTGCCCACAGCTCGGACACACATCCCTATCCATTGAACAATGGTTCCACCAATTAGAAATACGGAGCTTGAGCAACAGCTACCTAACTCTGCAAGCCAATCAAGGTGGATTCCCACCCCTGAATATATGAACATGTGTTCACCAACTCAAATTCCAGGTAACGCCTATTGCCCTATGCCTTCAGAGTTTCCTCATCACCTGATGGACATGTGCCTTCAGTGTGGTGGGAGGACCTTTACAGGGCAGCCTGTGACTAGCCAGCCACCTTGATGTTCTCAAGGTCCAAGACCAATGCTGCGTACCAGGTTTACTCAGCACCAATCACTTAATCCAGGTCCTTTGACAAATTGCATTTGATACAGCATCTTTCACGTCAGGAGGCCATCTCAAAGCACTTCATTGCATTTACTGCAAAGGTGTAAGGCCTGCCTGTATTTGTATGTGAACGCAGCAACCAATATTCTACATTGCATCTGCTTACAAAATACGCAGTAACTACACTTTACAATAAATCCAGTGAAGGACTTTAAGACATTCTCACAACATGAAAGGTGCTATATCAAATGCAAGGATTGTTTTTAACAGCTATTAAGTGAATGATCAATTTTTTTGGGTGGAATTGTTGACCAAGACACCAGGAGAAACTCTTTTAACATCTTCATCTGAAGGATGGGCACCTTCCACAATACAGTGCTCCCCCAACACTGCAATGAAGTGTCAGCCTATAATGTGAATTCAAAGTGCTGACACGAGACTTAAATTCACAGTCTTTTGCCTTAAGGGGATCGTACTAGAGTCCTGTAGCTCAGTGGTTAGAGCACTCGCCCTGCAAGCGAGACACCTGAGTTCAATTCCAGGCAGAGGGCGAAACCTTGGGTAAGTTTCCTTACTCCACACAGAGCCTAATTATAATCCCTCCAAAACAATAATAAATTGGTCATTTTCAATCCATGACTGTTTGTGGGATACTGCTGTGCACAATTGGCTGCCACGTTTCGCCCACAAATATACGGTCAATTCACTGTACAGCATATTCAGTGAAGCGCTTTGAGAAGTCTAGAAGATGTGAAAAGTGCTGTATCGAATGCCAACTGAGCCAAGCTGACAATACAAAACAGAAGAGATGGGATATATATATATATATATATATACACACACACACAGATATGTTGATACATGCAATGCAGAACTGTTGATCGCTAATGCTGAAACTGCAATTAAATGTAATCACAAATCACAAATCTAATCAAATGTACTGCTGAATCATGAAGGTCTATTCCGAGTATCTCATCGGCACCACCACTAGGTATATAGAGGTACAGCCATCTTGCGATAATAACCACTATCTATTGAAAACAATGGGCAAAATCTCGCCCTTGAAAACTTTTGCCTCAAAATCTTTCAACATGATAGAATTACACATAATCCACGTGAGAGTCAGAGTTATAATTCAGTCGTCTTTCATTTTCGTCTTTCATATTTGTTCACTTAAGATTTGGTGAAGATAAAAATCAAGAAAACAGCTTAAGTATTTGAGAGAAAGTACTACCTGGCTCAGATATCGAGTCTCTGAGTTCACCAGCAAGAGTTGACTTGACTTTGCTCACTATCTTGACACATGTCAACATGGAGCCAACATAATCTGCAAGATGCTCTTCTCGCTGGGTTGATGCTTCTTGTAGATAAAATCCACAACTGCACTCCATGCAGAATGACCCCTCCTCACTGTGCAGCACATAGGTTGAAGCAGTATTTTCCTCTTCTCCTACAATCTGTGATGACTGTGATTACTTGTGTTGGACAATTAAAAGGAACTGGACTTAGCCTTTAATCACTTGACCAGTCGAGCTCCTTTTACCGTGACTGACAACGAACTTCAATGAATTTACAACAACAACTTGCATTTACAGGGTGACCAAAAAGTCATGATATCTACTCTATCAACTAAAAAAAATCATTTGTTTAAGATTTATTAAACATTGTAATGGTATCACCCTGTATATAGATCACCCTGTATATAGTGCCCTTCATGAAGAGTAGCATCTCGGAGCTGCATTGATAGATGTATCTTATTGTTCTCTCTGCATGTCAACAACAATAACAATAAATTGTAGTGCCTTTCACGTCGGGAGGAATCCCAAGATGCTGGACAGTCAAGGATTTGGACCCGAACAGGAAGTTGGGATCAGGAGGAGTGGAGGGCAGGGAGGGTAGGAGTAGGAGGGTGACCAAAGGCACTGTTGAAGAGGAAGGTCTTGAGACGGGCCTTATGATACTGGTCCCTCATGATCCTCTCAGGCATCATAATCTACCTCTGCAAGCAGGCTTCAGTTGTCTGAAATGCCATCTTAAAAGCCTTATGCCATCACCCAAACGCTGGCTTTTTCTTTGCAGTTATTTTCAAAACTCTTCCACTTTGTGGTTGAATGGCCAGATGTCACACCTTCAGTTTATCTTTGTCCAAAAGCAAAGGAGTCAACAACAACCATTTGTATAGAGCCTTTCACGTCAGTTCCCACACTCAGTTAACAACAACAACAACTTGCATTTATATAGCGCCCTTCACACCAGGGAGCGTCCTGAGCGCTTAACAGTGGCGGAGCCTGACCCCGAGCCAGTGGGTCAGTTAAATAAACAAATATACTTTGAATGTCTGTTTATCAGCACTTTTACAATGTCACTGTTCCATTGCATAACACACACACACACCACCGTAAACACAGTTATACATACAAATGCATACAAGGTTGGAAGGAAACACTGGATAGCTGTATATGGACCTGTATCACCATAGGAAGTAACTAGCCAGCCAGGTGCCTCAGTGATTGGTCCTGAGGCCAATGCTATATACACTGTATGTGAACGATTTGGAAATGAAAGCTGATAAAAGTTTGCTGGTGATACTGGGGAATTGCAAATTACCAAATGCAGAGGGATAGGATGGATTAAGAGTTAGTGTGGTGACAAGTGACAAACATAGTTTACTCTGGAGAAATGTACAATGATGAGATTGGGGATGGAGAATAAACAATGGGAATATAAACAAAAAAAGTATTACTGAATTAATCAGCAGGACATGACACAGGAGGAGGATTTGGGGATGCTGGTAGATAGATCACTGTATGGTAATCAGTAAGATGTGTAGTAGTATTAAGGACAGTGAACAAGATCTCGGTTTATTAAGCTAAACGACAAAGCGTAAATCATAGGAAGTGTTGCTGAATTTGTATAGAACAATGTCTGGCCCCAGTTGAAGTGCTCTGTTCACTGGTTGATGTATTACAGTAGGGATATCTTGGCATTGGAGGTAGTTTATGGAAGAACAACTAAATTCTAGCTGGAATTCGGCACAGAACCTCCAAACATTTGGAAAACAGGATTTTTGTGGAAGTATGCAAGACCCTAAAAGGCTTGGAATAAACTGAACTCCAGTAACATAGAGGATAACAGATCACCAGCTCAAAACAGGGAATCTGAATAGAGAGCATAAATTCAACTACTTTACACAGAGTATTAAATATGTGGAATGGACGGTTCAGGCTAGGATTTGAAATCAGAAAATGTGAAAGAATGCTTGGAAAATATTGGTTTGAAAGACATGGTTATGTGTTTTTTTTCAAGTTTGGTACAAGTCAGATGGACTGCAAAGTCTTATTCATGTTCTGTAATTTCATTCCTATGTTCCCCCCCCCCCCCCCCCACACACACACACACACACCGTTTTGGTTCCGCTTCCAAGTTCTGAAATCTTTCACGCTCTCCAGGCAGGTAAAGCACAGAATCAGATGGAGAAATAACAAATCAAACTGTCAGCACTACACCATCTTTTTCACCTACAGTTTCACCATTTAATGTATCTATCTTCGCCTTTTCTTCCCTTTCTTCGTTCCTTTGCCAGGCCATTGATACCCTCGAAACTTCAAGCAATCGGCTGCATTATGTGATATGTAATAAGCATTGAGCATCGCGGCAGGGCTTAATATATCCACTTCCTTTGGGGGGACTTTAGTCTTTTTGCTCTTCCTCTTTTTGGCTTTCTTAGCCTCCTTGTTAGCGCTTTTTCCTTTTGATTTGGGCGGCTGAAACGATAAACAATCAAAGCTAAATTATTCGTTAAAGCATCACGTCTTAGATCACAACTTTCCTTTAAACACTTATAGTATTCCAGCCCATTGGAACGCCCCACTCCTTTCAGAAGGCAAGGGGTAGAGGGATGTTCAGATCCATTCTGCTTTGACTTTCTTCAGTACACTGAAACATCCACGACGGTTTGTGGGACACTGCTGTGCGCAATTGGCTGCCGAGTTTCGCCCACTAAATATACAGTCAATTCATTTTACAGTATATTCTGTGAAGCGCTTTGAGACATCTCAAAGACGTGATAAGGCGCTGTGTCAAATACAAGGATTATTATTATATTATAACATCAAGGCTTCCACATCAGAAAACTCAACAGAACACACTGATGTCAGCATCACATGAAAACTCCTGTATCACATGGTAGAGATTACAAAGTATGTGGATAAGATTCACTGCTAGTTATATGAGCATGGTGTGGAGTTAGATAGCAGTGGGTCTTGTGACAGTGTAGAGGAGACCACATTTGACTCTCCACCCCACTCAGTCTCAATCTAATCTGAACTGGGAATTGATGCACAGAATTTGTGGCGTCTCTCTAGGGAGTGAAAAAAATTAACAGATGGGTGGGTGGGGTGGGGTGGGGAGTGTCATTGATGAGCTTCTACGATATTACTCCACGTGGTTAACCATGGAACATACTGAAGAATTCCCATTCCATCTCTCCTACCCGTTCTCAACAGGCAGAGACACTGAGAGAGGCAACAAAACCTTAGTAATTTTACCTTATGTTATTACAACAACAACAAATTACATTTGTCTGGCGCCTTTCGCTAGACAAATGTAATTTCATTCAATTCAATCTTGATTTGGAAGCTGGGCTTGTGTTATAATCTCTAGGGAGGTCGGCAAAATGCAGTGATGCTGTGATAGAGACCCAGATGCAGGTATCTGTTCCTCTCTCACCAACCTGCACGTTCAGTTGAGCCTGAAAGGAGTTGAGGAAGAGTTCGGACCTCAGGAGGATGTCCCAAGGCGCTGGACAGTCAGGGACCCCAACCCGAGCTAGTGGTTGGGATCAGAAGGGGTGGCGGGTCGGGAAGATAGGGGTATAGGAGGATGACCGAAGGCACGGTCGAAGAGGGGGGGGTTCTCAAGACGGGTCTTGAAGGAGGCAAGGGATAAATGAATAATAAATAATTCACATTTTACTTTGTTTCTCAAATGATTTATTTGGCAAATGTAAAATACTGTACCATTGTAAATACTTCTCTGTCACAGGATGGGCAGCTTCCTAGTTCTTTTCAAAGGTAACCATATCCTAGAGAAAGAGAGCAGTCAGTCCCCACAAACCAATAAGGAACTGAAAACAAATAAGGACATGAACGAGGAGGGGATATCAGCCGACTCCATTGGAATACAGTAAAGCTCGCATAAGTCTTATCTTTATAAATCGTATAATTGTCATAGATTCACCGAAGTCCCATTCAGATCCCTACCCAAACCACATCCTAACTAGTAATGCCACTCCCATACCCTGCATTACTCCCGCACTTACCGACCTCATTGAACCTCGGGAAATTAGGCCCTGACCCGCCGACAAATGAATCGCAGGAAACCTGGTCCTGAACTGCTGATGCCTGTGCAGAAGAACTTCATTTCCTACGATTCCCCAAAGTAGCTGTAGCTTGTCTTATCGTTGCCCTAACACTGGGGATTCATTCTTGTCGCTTGTCGTTGCTTATTGCTTGTCGGCCACCCCAACTCCTCCCTCCACAGACTGCAGATCATCCAGAACTCTGCAGCCGTGTCCTCTCCCGCACTAGGCTCCGCGACCCTGTCAACCCCCATCCTCGCCCGACTCCACTGGCTTCCCATCACACAGAGGATACAGTTCAAGATCCTGGTCCTCACCTTCAAAGCCCTCCACGGTATTGCTCCCCCTACCTCTCCGACCTCCTAACCCCCTACCACCCTCTTCGCTCCCTCCGTTCAGTGGGCTCCGGCCTGCTTCACGTCCCCCGCCTCGCTCATCCCACTATCGGCGGGCGGGCCTTCCGCCACTCTGCCCCCGCCCTCTGGAACTCCATCCCGCAGTCCCTCCACCTCGCCCCCTCCCTCGCCACCTTCAAGACCCATCTCAAGACCCTCCTCTTCGACCGTGTTTTTGATCTCCCTGCTTCCCCCCCTGCCCTTCACCCGCCCCGACGCCAACCTCCAGCTCAGGTCCGTAACTCTGTCTGTCCAGCGCCTTGGGACATCCTCCCGATGTGAAAGGCACTTTACAAATACAATTTTGTTGTTGTTGCCATTCTCTGCACAGCCTCTAGGGCCTGTTG
This sequence comes from Callorhinchus milii, assembly GCF_018977255.1. NCBI lineage: Eukaryota > Metazoa > Chordata > Chondrichthyes > Chimaeriformes > Callorhinchidae > Callorhinchus > Callorhinchus milii. The sequence continues at coordinate 63,656,550 of NW_024704746.1, read as the reverse complement.
CCATGTCATGTCACGGTGACCAGAACTGTACGCAGTATTTTGGGGACGGTCTGACCTGCCAACTCTACAGTCTGAGTTTGACGTCTGGGGATCCAAACTTAGCAATATTGCCCAGCAATCTGTTGCCTTGTTTTTGCTGCTGCACACTTTGACATTGTGAGCGACCCTTAAATCTGCTTCAGCTCGAAGGAGCTCAAGTATATCTCCAGTCCTCCCTTTCCATCTTAAACCCAAGCTGGGTGTCCGTTAACCATTAACCATTGTTTTGTTTCTCTGCTGCTCTTTTCAATGATGATGGTACAGTATTCTGTGCTGTGCACTTTGTCACTACAGCAAGACTCTAGACTTAAATAAAGCTTTATTGATCACACAGCTTACCTGTATGGGCAGCTGTAGCCTTGACTGCAGTGACAGCTACCCCGCCTATGTAACCAAATTAAAGATTGGTACAAGTCAGATTCACATCATAACACATTCCTAATGAAACCTCTACCCGAAATACTCATCAAAATAAAACACTACTGCCTTTGCACTTGTCTCAGAAACTAACTAGAACCCATCCCACCAGCATTATTACTAATATTGTTATTAATATTATTTAGAATATTAATGAAATTGGTCACGCTTTCAGCCACTGCGTCCTGAAACTCTGGGCGCTATATAAATACAAGTTATTGTTATTATTCACTGCAAAGTGAATTGAGTGTATATTTTGTGGGCGAAACGCAACACAGCAGTGTTCCACAAACTGCCGTTGATTAGGTGACCAAATTATTATTTATTTATTTACGTTTGAAGGGATTATTACCCCAGAAAAGCGATCTACCAATCGACTAGCAACCCGGTTCCTTCTCACTGCTAGGTAAACAGAGAGAGGCACATGGAGTAAGGAAACTTGCCCAACATTTCGCCCAACCCGGGAATCGAACCCAGGTCCTCTCGCTTGCGAGGCGAGTGCTCTAACCACTACACTACAGGACCCCTTTATATTTGACATATAAAACATGTTAAAAGTTATAGTCAGTCATTTGCTCTCCGTGCCTAAGTCAGCGACTGGCTGACACAGGGTACAGCACGTACACACTGATTTTAAAACCTTGCATCTCTCTAAACTCTGCAGCTCACAACTCTTATTGGGATATCCCAATTATTTGGCTTTATTTACACAAACAAACATACTGAACAGTCAGGAAAATGTGATATATATACACACATATAGATAACATCTCAAAGCGCTTCATAGAATATATTGTAAAGTGAATTGACTGTATATGTTGTAGGCGAAATGTGGCAGCCAATTGCGCACAGCGGCGTCCCACAAACAGTTGTGGATTGAGTAACCAAATCATTATTATTATTACTTTTATTTTATTTTATGAAGGAATTATTAACCCCGGAAAAACCATCCGCCAATCGACTAACAGCCGGGTTCCTATGCTAGGTAAACAGAGGCATGTGGAGTAAATAAAGTTGCCCCCAACATTTCGCCCTGCCCGGGAACCGAACCCAGGTTACAGGATTCCACAGTTCTGATCTTTGCACCAACAGGACAGGAAAGTGTTAAGTTTTTTTTCACAACCGAGAGGATTTTTTTTCAGGGGTGGGTGGGGGGGGGGGGGGGGAGAGGAAGGTGGTATTTCTGAATGAATGGGTGCTGACTGTAAATAGGAAGGAAATGCACCTACTTTACTGAGTGCAGCAGTAGCAGTAGCCCCTGGGGCTCACACACGACTCCTCTCCCTCTCTTACTCTACTCCATCCGAGCTGTTTACTCGTGTTTCCCTGGAGATAAGAGGCAAGAACCGCCTCAGGCTCAGGACTTTTCCTGGGAAAATCAAGAGCTCCACCACCCAGGAAAGGTAATTGGATTAAATCTCCTCCCTGCTCTACTTGGCACAGCCTCCAGGCAGTGAAACACTCTGCCAAGTAGTGAAATTCTCAGAGCACAGTGGAAATCAATGATGCCCACTGTATGAGCCGCCTCCACTGTGATATTGACTTGACTAGATTACAACCTGCCTAACCCAAGAGAGCTAGTATTTCCCTAAAGATCAGACTTTTAGCTATCTAGTTAAGGTAAATGGGCCACCGAGTGACCGATTGCCATCTACCTCCCCTTCCTTCCCCCATGTAATGGGGATTTAGGGATTTTCCTGCTGAATTATTATAATTATTAAAAGTCAGCCAGCTTCCCGGCTCCTGATTACTACTATTTCAGTGACTCCTGCTGGAAGGTGAAAGTGTGTGGACTTCATGGCTGTGAATTCTCAACCCTCCTTCCCCCAACCCCAGCCCTCAATTTGCGTAGCCTGACAATGCTCACTATCTAAGCTCCCACATAAAAACCAACCACTAAAATAATAAAAATAATAATAATCATTGCATTTGGCGTAGCGCTTTTCAAATCAAGAGGATGTCCCAAAGTGTTTCACAGGATATACTGTGGAGAGACTATTTATGCGTGAACACGGCAGCCAATTTGCTCACCGCAATGTCCCACAAAATTTGGGGGATTGTTGGCCAGGACATCAGAAGAAACTCCCTTCTCTTTTCGAATAGTGCTTTGGGATCTTCAACGTCTACCTGAACAGGTGGACAGGACCTCGGTTTACATCTCATCTGCAGGACGGCTTCTCTAACAATGTAACACACCCCCAGCACTGCAATGGAGTGTCACCTTAGACTATGTGAGTTCAAGTCCCGACATGGGGCTTGAACACAAAACCTTCTGACTCAGAGGCAAGGGTGCTATCAACTGAGCCAGAGATGAGTTTGAAGTTCAATATTTCATGTTCCACAGATTCAGGGCATTTTTCTGTGACCTCATCCAAGTAATTTCCCTTAATTGTGAGTATCACCAAGCTATTCAACTTTTGGGGGTGGCGTGGAGGTAGGGCTTGAGATTTTCTCAGACAATATCCGCACATTTGTGCACTTTCCAACAGAAAACACAGAGGCGGAGAGAAGAATAAACCTTTCAGGGTTTCAGTTCCTATTTGCTGTCTGAAGGTGGTCAGGGCAATTGTAATGAACCCAAATGCTGCCCCGATTGAGATCAAACACTGGTTGACTGGACTATTGCCTAGCAACCCAGTATCAGGTATCTTCCTTATAATAGGACACTAACATCGAATTCTTTTTCAATACTATATTATAAACTGCAAAAACATGCTGCGTGATGTGAATCAATGGCAGGATTATTATGTAAAATTATACCACAGTCTCTGGTGCTATTTGAAGCTAGTGTTAGCTATCATTAGCGGAGTTTTTTTATTGAAACCATGGAATTGAGTAGACAAACACAATTAAACAAGTGAACAGCATTGTGATCTAATCTCAAGATTCAGAGGGCATCCTTAAGTCACTTGAACATTGTACTCTTGATTCATGATGTTACCTAAACACTTTCGCAGCCAGGTAACTAACTCAATGGCCATCATATAACCCGGCTCTATACTATACATCAAGGAGCAATATGTCTGAATTTGAAGTGTCTGCAAAGGTGCTGAATTGCAGACAAGGTCTAACTGAATCAACGTTAACTGGCATCCATTTAATACAATGGAGGGGCTACAGCACCCAGACTTTTAGGTTCACAAAGATCTGGAACACAACAACAATAAGATTGAATTAAAAGAGCGTCTTTCACGTCGGGAGGACGTCCCAAGGCGCTGGACAGTTGGGTCGGGACCCGAGCAGGGGGGAAATGGTCAGGGTAAGGGGAGGGAAGGGAGGGAGCGAGCAGGGGGTAGAGAGTCGAGAGGGGAGCTGAAGGCACGGTTGAAGGAAAGGTCTTCAGACCGGCCTTGATGGAGGAAAGGGAATCAATGTGACTTGCAGAAGAATATAATGCTTGCTCCTAAGGCTTGTCACTACTAAATCAGAGGCCAAGCTCATCTACAATTTGTTCCCTTTTCATGGAAGACGTGTTGCCATATCAAGTAATCCCATGACTATTGTTCATGCGTAATTCTAGACAGTAAGTGTCAGGAGATTTTCAACACGGAGAGTGAAGGGAAGAAATCACATTAGCAGTTGATCCAATGCTGACCCAATACCCTCACATATGTTCTTTCTATAACACTGTATAGCAATCGAGAGTGAGAAACCCCTCCCTAATCCAGGGCTACCAGAGACAATTAACTGTAAATCTCCACTGTCACTGGCTAAACAGCACAGACCAACCAGGAACCTTTATGTTCTGTATTATTTAGCTTCACGGTACATTGGATTCACTTGCCAATAAGGAGCCCTAATAATAATAATCCTTGCATTTGATATAGCGCCTTATCACATCTTCGAGACGTCTCAAAGCGCTTCACAGAACATATTGTTAAGTGGATTGCCCGTGATGTGAGCGAAACTCATTAGCCAATTGCACACAGCAGTGACCCACAAACAGTCATGGACTGAGCGACCAATTTTTTTCTCTCTCTCGATCTCAGGCAGTGCTGCGTGGACGGATCACCACAGTGATACTGCAGATAGCTGACAACTCCTTGCAAATCAGCAATAACATGCGATATTCCCATCTAAGTCCAAGCTTCAATTTAAGGCACTTCAGGAAAAGAGAATCAGCTACCAAGATAACCTTCTTTTCTTCTAACTCTTCACCATTTAGTGCATCCTACAATGAGTTTCCTTCCGTAAGATGCATCTAAAAGCCTGTAGCTTTTACATAAATAAATGCTAATAATAATCCTTGCATTTGATATAGCGCCTTATTACGCTGTTGAGACGACCCAAACCCTTCACAGAATATTTTGTAATGTGACACATATTTTTTTGGAGGGATTATTACCCCCAGAAAGCGAGATGCCGATCAACTAACAACTGAGTTCCTACTCACTGCTAGGTAAACAGAGGCATGTGGAGTATGGAAACTTGCCTAAGGTTTCGCCCCTCCCGGGAATCAAATCTGGGTCCTCTCGTTTACGAGGCGGGTGTGCTAACCACTACGCTAAGGGACTCCGAAGCATTGAGTTTCAGGGGTGTACGTACTGGAACTTAAGCAGACAATCCTTTGGTCTCAAGGTGTCCGTACGTCTGTAACTCTCATGTTCTAAGGTTCGAAGAACCAAACCGGAAAGTAAAAGATTTTGAAGCAAACTCCTGCTCTATCTTCAACCTCTTGTCTGCTGAAGCTGGGCAACACTTAACAACTATGGTGAAAGAAAAGTTTACCTAGATTTCAGACTTATGCACCTAGATCATTATATTTCTTCAACTGTGAAGTGCGGTCTGTAGAAATATTCCCAAACTTTAGATGCCTTCAAGAGAGGTATCTGTCCACTTACCACGCCCCTGGTTACCTTGCTTTGACCCTTAAACGTGCTGATAAAGGGCACCCGGGGAGCTGACAGGCTGTGACGTCATGAATGGGTGACATAGAGATGGACGACATCATGAATGAGTGAGGTGTGTTGTGTTTGTAGCGCCAGTCATTGGTCACGACTTTCACTGTTACAGCGGGAAACCAATAGACATGATCTTCCCCCTCTTATCTCCTCCTTGCACTCAGCTCCTGTGATTCCCCGCAAGCCATAAGCCCTAATGGGTAGGGGGGGGTCCTAGCCGGACAAACAACGGGAAAGCTTGCCAGAGAGCGATATCAATGGCAAGCTATGCAGTTTTAGCTGGTTAGACTCCCAACACTTACCCCAACGCACACTCTGGGGTCCCCAAGCCTTGGCTCTTGTCAACCTGTGCCTAATACTTTCCAGAATTAGGTAAGAAGGATGGGTCCATCCAGGGAGAGAGAGAGAGCGCATTCCATTCCAACGACCTATCTCTGGGATTTCCATGATTTCCACGTGTGGGTGGGATGCATGGAATTCTCAGCTTGGTTTGGATACCCTTAAGCACGGTGATGGGTTTCCGCACGTGTCAAGACACCAAGCTTTCCCGCTTCTAGTCCAGCTAGGCCCACCCTACCTGTTAGGGCTTTTGACTTGCAGGGCTAACAGGAGTTGAGTGAGATAACTTCCTGCCCCCAGTGACTGGTCTGTCCTTCCAGGTCCTGCCGATGAGCCAGGCCAGGCTGGGCTGTCATCAGCAGTGAGTGCCCTCCACGTCCCCCGCCCCAACCGCCCTACTATCGGTGGTCGGGCCTTCAGCCTCTCAGCCCCGAGGCTCTGGAACTCCATCCCCCAGTGCCTTCGCCTTGCTTCCTCCCTTTCCTCCTTCAAGGCCGGTCTCAAAACCTTTCTCTTTGACCGTGCCTTCAGCTCCCCTCTCGACTCTCTTCCTCCTCCTCGCTCCTTCCCTTCCCTCCCCTCACCCTGACCATTTCCCCCCTCCTCTCTCCCTCCCTTCCCTCCCCTCACCCTGACCATTTCCCCCCTGCTCGGGTCATGACCCAACTGTGCAGCGCCTTGGGACGTCCTCCTGACGTGAAAGGCGCTCTATAAATGGAATCTTGTTGTTGTTGTTGTCTTGTTGTTGCCCTGGAATACTACAGACCCGCCTGGCTCAGGAACCGGGCTACTGAGAGCAAGGAACTCATACAGACTGCCGTTGAATTTTAAGGATTGATAAGGTATTGGGTGGGTGCTTGGTGTGTGTGAGTGTGTGTATTATCTCCCTTACAACATTTACGATGAGTTGGATGGAGTTGAATGGGATACCCTTCCCTGGTTAAAGACAACATACTTGTAAAGTTAATCATTTATCTACCTTCATCACTCACTGGACACACATAAATACACGCATAAAAGTATCAAATACAGATGCATCTTGTAAACTTACGAGACTGTGGGGCAACTCAGCTGGTAACAGTAATGAGTAGAAAGCTTCAGTTAACAGTATCCGAGGACTGAGCTTTACCGAACAGGATTTATTCTAACAAGTTGGAATATCTCTCTCTCCAGTACATACTGCGTCATGTAAATCAATCCCACTCCCTCCACAATGACATGATGTGCTGATTGTCACCCTGATTCCTAATATTTCCCGCTGGAGGCAGCTTTGAAGCCAGACAGTTGCATTGAGAGGGAGTCGTTTCTGCAGGTGAAAAGATCCCTCTCAAGCCAGAGGCTGCAGGAGCTTTTCCCAGCGAATGGGTTGGGCGAAAACCTCCCTCTCCAACCACAGCTCGTAGCTGTAGCGGAAATCATCTGGAAGCTGCAGGCAATGCCCCAGGACGCTCTGCAGGCAGTTGTCGACCGGAGCAAATTCAAAGTCGCAGTGGTATAGGCCGTACCGACGAGCATTGAAACTCTCGATCCTGACTCTCAGTGCACACTCCTCTGCCTGGAAATCCCAAGGGCGTGCGTCGATCTCTGCGGGATAAAAAAGATACACTGAGATCATAGAATATTATAGCACAGAAGGAGAGCGCAGAGCTCGGTTTAACGTCTGATCCAAAATACGGCACCTTCGACAATGCAACACACCCCCAACACTGCATTGGAGCATCAGCTTACACTATGAGATTCCAAGTCCTGATTTGGGACGAGAACCCACAACTTTCTGGCCTGGGTCTGGGTGGGAACATTCAACGATCGGTAGCATTCTGCCAGCCAAGTCAAAAGTAGGCAGGGCGAAATCTTACGCAAGTTTCCTTATTCTACACATCTCTGTTTACCTAGTAGTAAATTGGAACTCGGTTGTTAGTCGATAGGCGGTTCGCTTTCCAGGGGTAATAAATCCTCAAAGATTTGGTCACTCAATCCATGATTGTTCATGCGTAATTGGCTGCTGCTTTTCACCACAAAATACGCAGTCAATCCACTTTACAATATATTCTGTGAAGCCTTTTGAGAAGCCTCAACGACGTGTTAAGGCAAGATAAGATCAAGTGCAAGGATTATTATATCAATATTGAAAGAAGCCAAACAACAGCTGTTGAGCTGAAGGATGGAAATGATTTTGTTACCGTTGCCATACGCCCAGTCGTCATTGAGACGGTGCCGCACTTTGTGGTAGATGGCGGACATTGTCTTCATGTTGCTCTTCCTCCACTGCCGTCCCAGGTATTTGGTCTGAAGCTTCAGCAGCTTCAGGGCGTAGAGCTGCATGGTGGCCTGTTTCACTCTCAGCCCCCGCTTCAAAATTGGTGCTGATTTGAAAACCACAAGCATCTGAAAACAGGAGGGATAGGGACAAGGCAAAATGAGTCATGGAGTCACAGAATCTTACAGCACAGAAAGTAGGCCATTCGGCCCATCATGCCCATGCCGGCTCTTTGAAAGAGCGAACCACTTATAGTCCCAATCCCCCACTCTTACCCCAAAGCCTTACAGTTCTTTCCTTTTCAAGTATATACCCAATCTCCTTTTGAAAGTTAATACTGAATCTGCTTCTACCACTCTTTCAAGCAAGTACTGGTTCACTGGGTAAACATGTCAGTGTTAAACTCCTGGTCCTCAATGTTGAGAGTCTCTATGCTACGTCACTGTACTTCCCAGGACATCTAATCTATTATTTTAGACTTGGATATACCAATTAGATACCAAGGTTGCATCCAATAATTTATCTCTCTCCTGTACAAAGCTCTCTTACAGCACTTTTATGCTGCAGCTCTGTAGCACAGACTACACCACGAAAGTAGAGATTTGGGTTTTGCCTCCACATTACTGGGTGCGGGGGAGAAAGAGAGAGCACTTTCTGTTTTGCGCATATGCAGAAACAATTGATCTCATTGTGGCAATGATGTAATGATATCATTGGTGCAAAAGCTGTAGTGGTTTACCTTTCCAAATAATAATAATAATCCTTGCATTTGATATAGCGCCTGATCACATCGTTGAGATGTGGCAAAGCACTTCACAGAATATACTGTAAAGTGAATCGACTGTATATTACGTGGGTGAAAGACAGCAGCCAATTCCACACAACAGTGGCCCACAAACAGAGGCGGATTGAGTGACCAAATTATTATTATAATTTTTTTTGGAGGGATTATTACCCGCCAGAAAGCAATTCGCCAATCAACTAATCTCTGATACCCAAATAGTGGCGGCTGAGAACAGAGGATGCGCTTGAACATCTTGTGACTATGCACCCGGTCTCTTTTGCCAGTTCCCCGTTCCACGCACTTACCATGGTCCTGGAGTGCTTCCACTTGGTGAGTTTGTTGAGAATCCGCAACAGGTTTATACAAGAGAAGAGATTCCTCCAGCAGAATTGACTGTTGTCACCGGCTTCCTAAAAACACAGAGGGAGATGTCATGGCTTCCTATATTCCTCGTGATTTGTACACTTGGGAGTACATTCATGCAACCTGCAAACTGAACCCACAGGGAAGACGGGTGGGTTTTTTGGGGAATTAGGGACTTTCATGGCTTGTCCTTCCCTATCTCCGCAATCTCTTCCAGGCTTCTCCCTCCTATACCTTCTGTTCTCCCATTTCTGGTCTACAGCTTGTTCCTCACTCCCTCCCTCCACCTCTCATCGGAGAACCCTCCTCAAATCTATTTGCCTTGCTCCTTCATTCCCTGCCTTCAAACCTCTCTGATAGACATCTCTTTGACAATGATTTCAGTTATTATCATTAATTCTTCCCTTTTGGTGCTCACTATCCATTACCCACTTTGATACATTTCGCCCACCAAATATATACAGTCAATTCACTCTACAGTATATTCTGTGAAGCGCTTTGAGACGTCTCAACGACGTGATAAGGCGCTATGTCAAACGGAAGGTTTATTATTATTGTTGTGTAAATGCAAGTCAGCTCCAAGAAAAGCATTAAGCTCTCCAAGACAGGACCTGGAAAAGCACTGGGGAACGGAAAGGGTTAACCACGACAGTGGGACACTACGTGCGCAATTGGCCGCCGTGTTTCGCCCACAAAATATACAGTCTGGGAGGGGAGCTGATTGGCCTGAATTCTCTTGCTCAAAACCACCCGCATTGATGTATTTTACCAGCGTCTCTGTGGTGAACTCTGGAAGCTCATGAATCACGCAGTGAGGGTAATCCAGGACACAGATACTGGGGGAGCAAACAGAAACAATCACAGCGCGTTCCTCAAGGGAAACAGCCTGAAATGCTCACCCAACAAACAAAGACGTTGCGCCACCTTGCTGCGTGCAGCCATTAAATTATACATTCTCGAACTAAACAAAAAATAACACTCATTTGTCAGCTCTCTTACTCTAAAAGTATTGGTTTGTGGTGGGTATCAGGCCATTCTGCGGTACCTCGCCCAGTTGACGGGGGCTAAGTTAGTGCTTGTTGGCAGGATGTTTGTGTTTCAATATGGGGCCTGATCCTATCCTCGCCTTACATAATAATCCTTGCATTTGACATAGCGCCTTATCGCGTCTTCGAGACGTCTCAAAGCGCTTCACAGAATACACTGTAAAGTGTATTGACTGTATATTTTGTGGGCGAAACGCGGCAGCCAATTGCGCACAGCAGCGGCCCACGAACAGCTGTGCACAATTGGCTGCCGCGTTTCACCCACAAAATACACAGTCAATTACACTATATTCCGTGAAGCGCTTTGAGACGTCTCAAGGACGTGATAAGGTGCTACGTCAAATGCAAGGATTATTATTATTATTAGAAATAAGGAACAGTTCTCCCGATATGTTGGCCAAATATTATCTGGATTAGTCATTGGCCTCACGACTGTTCGTGAACATTTCTGCCGCATTGTAAAGCCACGACACTTAAAAGCCTTGATGTGTTTCAGATGTTTCAACATAATAAACTGCTACAGAATTGCACTTAGTATTCTTTTTTCTATGTGGGGGGTGAAGGCCAATTGCAGTGGTCATCGTGTAGTTTTGCAGATCCATCCAAACTGTTTAAAGCTTCAAACGTATGAGTCAGGTTAGTAGTCACACACAGACCTGGGGGAGTCTGCTCTCTTACCCATTTTTAGCAGCGATGTAGGACATTATGTTCTGATTGAAGAATTTCAGGATGAGTGGGATACAGTTGGCAAATACCAAGTGCTGGGAAACGTATTCAAACTGGAAAGGAAACAAAGAGGAAAATGAATAGGATGAGGCTCTTTATCGAGTCCTTAAGAGTTTAAGCGCAAAGTTATAATACTAATCCTTGCATTTGGTATAGCGCCTTATCACTTCGGAAGGATGTCTCAAAGCGCCTCACAGGATATACTGTAAAGTGGAGTGACTGCGTGGTTTGTAGGCAAATGTGGCAGCCAATTGGGCGCAGCAACATCCACCAAACAATCATGAAACCAGTGACTAATTTTATTTGGGTGATATTGTTGGCCAGGACATCAGGAGAAACTCCCTTTCCTTTTCAAGTAGCCGCCATGGGATCTTTAACGTCTACCTCAACAGGCGGATGAGAGTGGGGTGGGGGGGGGGGGAAACAAGACAAAATCGTCCTGGGAACTATGTTAGTTCATGTCCCGATGTGGGATTTAAACCCACACCCTTCGGACTTGTGCCGCCCCCTGGCCTTTACCTGGTAGATGTGATTGAGTTTAAAATGTTTCAGCAGCAGAAGCATAAGAGCTGAGACCGATTTCACGATGATCTCTTTGTGCCGGTTCACGTCAATCCCCAGCTTCATGCTCTGCAGCACTGTCACCCTGTTGAGAAAAAGAACAGCAAGAAGTTTTAAAATGCAAACGGATATCATGTTAAGTGCTCGCTCTCGAGCCAACTGAAGAGAATTCAGCTAATCTGTGTGCACGCTGTCCTTTTGGCTCCGGGTGTTGGAAAATCTCCCGTCTCTATCTCTAGGCAATGAGGATTTGTGTCCTGATCGCGTTTTTTTCCCTTTTCAGCTGAAGAGAGAACACGGGAAGTTCACTCCAGGTCTCCGACACTGTTCTGCCCAACGCTCTGGAGTATCTAGTCCCAGTTCCAGGTTCAAGATAATCTGCTCCATCACCTCATGGGTAGAGAGGGTTGCAGCATTCCTGAGTGTCTTTCCAGCAAGGGAGTGATTATGGTTGCTCCCCTTGTCAAAGAGTTACCAAGCAATCGGAATATTGCCGTAAGAGAGACTTACGGCATCTCCTCTGGCAGGACATCGGCTAAGATATTAATGGAGTCGGTCTTTGCTTTGGAAGTGGGAGCTGCAGCCAGCAGGATCTTGAGCAACGCAATCTGCACAATAAAGAGAAAAATCCCTCAAAAGATTAAGTGCTGAAACTGCTCCGTTTCATCACACGTTTTGAAACGTGGAATAAATAATAAATAAACCCAAAACGCGCTCTGGCAAGACTATCAATAATAATAATAATAAAATCCTTGCATTTGATAAAGCACCTCATCACGTCGTTGAGACGTCACAAAAGCACTTCACAGAATATACTGTAAAGTGTAGTGACTGTGTATTTTGTGGACGAAATTGCGCACAGCAGCGTCCACAGACAGTCATGGAGTGAATGACCAAATTACTATTGTTTTTGTTTGAGGGGAGGGATCATTACCCCCAGAAAGTGAGCATGCTAACCACTACATTAAGAGTCTCCACAAATATACATGGGATGACTAAAATCCATTCAATCCCATTTTGCTTTTCCCCATGGCCTCCAAATTACTCCGTTTAAATACCTATCTAGTTCCCTCTTGAAGGCTAACATGAATTCTGCCTCAACCCCAGCAACTGATGGGACATTTCACGTCGTAACCACCAGAATAGATGTTCTGTCATCAGAAGAGCTGAACTCAAACACATCTAACCTGCAGAAGAAGCCGTACACTTTACCTCCCTCCAAAAACAATACCAACAATGTTATTGAGAGTACAGTATAACTGACGCTCACCATGTACTGAGGGAGATTGTGCAACATTCCTTGATAAAGGGCCTCAGTTGGAGTCAGCTCTACATCTTCCGCTCCCTACATTGAAGAAAACATGCTAAGAAATCTGGGTGAGAAAGCCATAGAGTTTCATCTCAGGTATAATATTTGGCTGTCAATAAGCTTCATCAGTATTCTAACCAGCTAAAAAGCACGGAATGAGAAAGTCCATTAAATCCGTTATGTATCATGCTTGTTTGATAATAATACTACTCCTTTCATTTGATATAGCACCTGATCATGTTGTTCAGACGTCTCAAAGCGCTTCACAGAAAATACATATTTTTTTGAGGGATTTATTACCCCCCCCAAAAGCGATCCGCCAATCAACTAACAACCTGGTTGCTACTTACTACTAGGTAAACAGAGGCGTGTGGACTAAGGAAACTTGCCTAAGATTTCACCCAAGCGCTCTAACCACTGCACTACAGGACTTTTCAAGAAAAGATACAAACCCAGGTTCAAAAGAGATCATACGGTTACCCGGTAAATAGCAGGAGACAAAGTTACCAGAAAAACTGGAGATTTCTGTAGTTCCTCCTCCCTCTTGATCTGTACATCTGCTATCGAGACGTACCTGTGCTGCTCAAGGCAAAGTGACAAAAAGAATTAAGTCTAATTTCATTCAATGTTGAAAAAGAAATATACAGCGACATGGCTCAGTTATTAATAATAATGATAATAATCTTTGCATTTGATATCGCACCTTATCACGTCATTGAGACGTCCCCCAAAAAATGCTTCACAGAATACATTGTAAAGTGGATCGATTGTGTATTTTGTGGTCGAAAAATACCGTAAAACATCATAAGGATGGTGATGGTTGTTCGACACACGAGCTGTACATTCAGAGCTGTACAGCCGATATGATTCCATGTATAAAGAGAGCTTTTCTCTGTACCTTGCCTGTGCTGTACTTAATCTGGGTGACTTAAGTGAATCAATGAGTTGTTGATTCCCCAGCAATGATACCGGTCATGGTGAAGATGGCAGGATATCTATTTGGGTAATTAATTTTAAAAAGAAAAATTCTCCCGCCACGTTGGTTCAGCGACGACGGGAGTTTGTTTCCTCACCTGTTTCAGGGTTTTTACGCTTTCATGTATGGGTCTTGGCAAACCCACGAGGGTGTCCGTATCACTAAAACACAAGGAGGTTTTCAACAGTGCGTCAGCAACACTGAGGAGCATCACTTTGCTGTTCTGAAGTCTATATCATCTGCTGTTACATACATGGGACTGTCCATAAAATGCAAACGTTCCAAAACTGCCCACCCGTGGACTCACCCGCTCTAAACTCCGCACCCCCATCATACCGGTCCTCGCCAGACTCCACTAGCTCCCTATCGCAGAACGATCGATTTCAAGACCTTCACACTCAGCTCCAAATCCTTCCACGTCATGAAACCTCCCTACCTCTCCGGCCTGCTTATTGCACACTCTGCCACCCCCGCTTGGCTGGCTCTGGCCTCCTGCTTGTCCCTCGTACCCCCGTTCCACCACCATCAGCGGCGGTACTTTCAGCCGCTACGCACTGAAACCCTGGAACACTCTCTTTCAATCCCTCCTCCTTGCTCCTGTTGTGATCCTGCTTCATAACTGAAATTGCGAATGTATATGTTAACCCGTGGAGTCGAAAGCATTATTTTAATCAACGGTTAGAAATGCTTATGTTGAATAGACACCGTTTTAATTAACGGTTGAAAATGCTTACGCAGGCTAGAAAAATGTCAAGAGACGTGTTTATTCCAGCTGAAGTTTGTTGAAGATGTTTTTTCGTAACAAATTCATGTTTGCATTAAAGATATTCTCTATAACAAATCAAGTTTTATAACAATTTTGCAGATTGTCGCCTGAGGAAATGTTCTGCTATAACAACACCAACAATACCAATTCTGCAGGTGTAGTAATAATTCTGCAGATTATACTTTATTGATATTATAATGATCACAATTCTACAGGTGTAGTAATTTATGTGAGATAATTGCTTCCAGGACATGATATTGAAAAGATTTTGCATTCTCATCCTGACTGTGGCAAAAAAAAAACGATTATAAAAGATGTACAGTTGAACTATAATTTGTTCAGCCTAGGACAGAGCATATCAGGTGCTGTCCACACAAGTTTGTGTGACGACACAAAGTGGTGAAGCCAATGCGTGTGTCTTCGTGGTTAACATCCGTCCGATTTGGACTATTCCATCGTTACATCAACTTTCGTTGGACTCCAGCAATTTACGGAAGAAGGAAAGCTGCAGAAATTCCAGAATGTCGGAAATTGTGTGGAAAGTAACGGGAGGAGAAGAATAATAACGCATGACAACTTTTGAGTAAAGTAACACAGCTCAACCTTACACCGTTGAAGATTCAACTTTGACTTTGTAATCAACGAACCCCAAGCAGTGAGGTTTCGGGTCTGAATCAAGAGACCTTTCATTGATGCAAGACTCTTGCCTGCCGTTTGCGAATTTACCAACGGACTTTGCTATTGACATTTGTCTGTGCTATTGACCTGTCTGTTGTATTTGTGATAACTGAACTAACAAATTTACGTTTCTTATTAAGTAAAAGAATTTTCAAAGCATGAGTTGCTGAGTGTCTCTGTTCTCGGGTCCTTTATTAAAAATGGACTGAACAGAACAAGTTGGTTTTGTTCTGTTCATTGCCCAGAGCCCAACAATCCTTCCTTCCCCATTTTCAGACCATGCCTTGAGACTTTTCTCTTCGACCGTGCCTACGGTCACCTCCCACCGGCTCGGCATCAGGCTCCGCCACTGTTAAGCGCCCTGAGACTCTGCCCTGTGAGAGGGGAATTATATAAATACAAGTTGTTGGTGTTGGGACACAGGCTAAGGCCTGCTACAGGAGTCTGACCAGCGAGGTTCAACTCAAGGAATGCATCTGGTGAAGAATAGAGCCAGAGAGACGATAGCGGTACCGTCCTTGGGAGGAACCTACTTTACCGAATACGAAAGCACCACATATAAAAGATGCACGAAGCAAGAGCTTGTGTGGTACTTACTTTCCCAACGTGAACCCAATAAATTTACACCTGCTGACCTCCAGGAAGTCTTCAATATCCTTCTCCCTGTCAAAGGAAAGAGCGGAAGCAACAGGCGTCAATCACACTGATCGCAGAGCAGCTCAAAATAAAGACAGAACAACAACTGCAAGTAATAACAGTCATAATCCTTACATTTGATACAACACCTTTCCATAAGACCATAAGACGTAGGAGCAGGAGTAGGCCATTCGGCCCCTCGAGCCTGCCCCGCCATTTAATAAGATTATGGCTGATCTTCTAACCCAATTCCATTTACCCGCCCTATCCCCATATCCCTTAATCCCTCTATCCTTTACGTCAAGTCAGGAGGACGTCCCAAAGTGCTTCACAGGATGTCCTGTAAAATGAAAGGACTGTGTATTCTGTGGGCGAAACACGTCAGCCAGTTTTCACACAGCAAACTCAAACAAACAGCAATGGAGTGGGTAACAAATTTTATTGGGGGAGAGGGGGCCGGGGAGGGGGTACTGTTGGCCACACCACTTAGGAGAAACTCCCTTCTCTTATGGGGTAGTGTCATGGGATTTTTAACATCCACCTGAACAGGCAGATGGGGACTTGTTTCAACGTCTCATCTGAAGCACAGGCAACAATCCAGCACATCCACAGCACTGCAATGCAATGTCAGCTTAGACTATTCCAGTTTTAAGTCCCGACCTAGGTTTTGAACTCAGAGGCAAGAGTGCTACCAACCGAGCCAGGCTGACACACCAGCGCAAGGCACTGCATCTCACCAGTTTGTAGGTGGGGATGGAGTGCAAGCAGAGAATGATTACAGCGTTGTGGCTGTGCTGGTGCGAGCTCCTCACTGGGGCTTGTTACAGTAACTCTAGACTCACCAAATGGGGGAATCTGTCCGTTAGGGAACTGAGGAGGGAACCGGGCCACTCTTTCACACATGTGCTCCCCTTGACTGCCTGGAACCACCAGTGAAGCAGAAGAATGGGAACAGATGGAAGGGTGGGGGCGCGGGTGGGTGGGGGAGAGAGATTTCTTTTTTTACAAAAATTAAACTTTAATGTGATTTCTTTACGACGTGTGCGCGACACTGCTGCGTGCGATTGGCTGCCGCGTTTCTCCCACAAATACGCAGTCAAATGTCAAACACATATATTCTGTGAAGCGCTTTGAGGCGTCTCAACGATGCGATAAGGCGAGGATTATTATTATTATTATTATATTGATTTCACACCTAAACTTAACAAGAGAAGACAGATTTTCACCCAAACACTTATCTAACTCAACCCACCTGACTTTAGGTGCCCAGGGGAGTCCTCGGGGGAAGAACACTCTCTCTGGAGGTAGAAGAGGGTGAGGAGGGGGATCCAGTGGTTCCATTTCCCCCTCGATCCCACTGTCAGGGTCCTCGCCGTTCTCCTCGTCATCTTGCGCCTCGTCGGTTTTGTACGGATCCTTTTCGTTATAAGTGTCCAGACTGTCTTGTTTCACCAGCACCTGCTGTGGAGCCATTTTAATGTCGTCACTACACTCCGCAGACTTAAAACAGATGTCAGTTTGCATTCTCTCCCCCACCCCAGCCCCCCACCCCACCCCCAACCCCAAACAGAACCGGAGTAAAACTATTTATTCTAACTCCACACAGACCTGTCCACTCCCTCTGCTCGGAGGGCTCCGGCCTGCTCCATGTCCCCCGCCTGGCCCGCTCTACCATCAGCAGGAGGGCTTTCAGCCTCTCTGCCCTCACTCTTTGGAATTACATCTCACAGTCCCTTCGCCTCACCCCCTCTCTTGCCTCCTTGAAGGCCCATCTCAAGACCCTCCTCTTTGACTATATCAAATGCAAGGATTATTATTATTATTATATTATTATTATTATTATCTCATCTTGCCGCCTACACTTTGGTGGGCAGTGTTGGGCTGCGCTGGGACCCTCCGCCCGGTCTCCTCAGTGCGGGAGCCTCTCACCTTCCTGCCCCTGCGGCCCCGTCTCTGTTGCTGTTCCAGTAGATCGAGAGCCGAGGCTGGCGGGGACGCTGCCCGCAGGCTACGCGTCACCTGAATGCTGTCCTCGTGAAGCACGGGGAGCCCGAGCTCCTGCCGTTTCCTCACGTTCAAAGCCTGGAGCTCCTCAAAGCCTCCGAGAGAGAACTGGGGAAAAAGAGGGAAAGAATGTATGGTCAACAGCGACAACATATTCCATTTGTACAGCGCCTTTCACGTCAGGAGGACGTCCCAAGGCGCTGATAATGTAACCCGAGCATTGGGGGAGGGAGAGAAATAACGCAATTAAATAATCGTGTTATTTCTCTTCAAATAATAATATGTAAGATAGGAGTAAAAAGGATATATTGTTATCATTAATCAGATGGTTGATCTAGTTGCATTTTTTCTAGTTCCTACCACTGGATCAAAGCCTAACAAGACACCTTGGGCCCAACCAAGTGGTGTCTTGATCTCCTTTACAGGAATCAGAATACAACTCTTAAGACCTCCATAGTGTCACGAGCAGAGTCTATAAATGCACGGAATGTAGCAGCACATCGCGTCAGAGACTGATCATGGCCGCAGTTCCTGAATGTCAGGAGAAACCCCTTCATCTGACATTCGCTCACAAAATAGTCACTTCACTTTACAGTATATCCTGTGAAGCACTTTGAGATGTC
This sequence comes from Callorhinchus milii, assembly GCF_018977255.1. Lineage (NCBI taxonomy): Eukaryota > Metazoa > Chordata > Chondrichthyes > Chimaeriformes > Callorhinchidae > Callorhinchus > Callorhinchus milii. The sequence continues at coordinate 63,638,125 of NW_024704746.1, read as the reverse complement.
TCAGCAACGTGATAAGGGGCTGTATCAAATGCAAGGATTATTATTTTTATTATTATTATTCTCCTTGACTCAATGTCAGGTGTATTTCCTTCTATCTGGATGAGAAGTGGAACTTTCAATGGCCTACCAGACTCCTTGGATGAGGTAGGGGGAACGCAAACTATTTAAAAACAGATCCCTACTGTACGAGATGGATGTCGGACACACATACGGAAACCGTCTCCATACTTAAAAGAGTATCGAAACCAGACAGGGAATTCCTCATATACATGCCACTTACACACGGAAATGATTGCTCTTTCTCTCTCCCCATCTCCCTGGAGGGACGCACACTGCTTACCTAAGTCTGGAGAATCAACAGGAGACTCAACAAAAAACACAGACCCACCAGCACGGTCTTCCAGAGAAGAAGCAGCACCTTCTTGATAGGGAAGTGTGGGGCACAGCCACTGCAGAATTTGTTGACCACAGAAAAGAGGAGAATAGCAAAGGGTTCGCCATTGTACACCGAGGAGCCTGAAAGAAGAGACGGAATTGATCAAACACGTTAACTGTCTATTTTCGCCCACAGAATACACAGTCACTACGCTTTACAGTGGATCCTGAGAAGCGCTTTGAGGTGTCTCAACGACGTGATAAGGCGTTTTATCAAATGCAAGCATTATTGCTGTTATTATTATTATTATTATTATTATCATTATCAATTCACATTCCAACCCAGATTAGAACTGACAAACAACTTCGCTTAAACCTCTTAAGCTTTTTTCCTCTACGTCACATGCGGCCATCAATGGTGCTCGGAGCATTGCCGGGCCGTCAATCCGCAGGACACCGGGAGAAACTCCCTTCGAGTACAACTCACCCAGCTCAGTGCGGAATCCTTCTCTTGCCACCTTCCACTCCGGTCTGTCATCCTCTACTTCCAAACGCATGGCCTCTACCATCAGGCACATAATATTGAGCAGCACTCTGCAAATCAGCAATACACCCCACAAGCTGAATTCTCCAGGCAAGGAAAATGACTCCTTTTGAGGAGTGGTGGACAACCTTGATCAGCCTTTATTTTACTGCGTATTTTCTCGGCCAACGATTCAACCACAAAATACACAGTCAATCCGCTTTACAGTAACTTTCTGTGAAACGCAGTAAGGCGCTATATCAAATGCAAGGATTATTATTGCAAACAAATCTCATTAAAATCAAACAATTGGCGTCCAAAGGTTAGACCAGTAAATAATAATTATAATAAATAATAAACCATGCATTTGATATAGCACCTTATCATGCTGTTGAGACGTCTCAAAGCACTTCAGAATATACTGTAAAGTGAATTGACTGGATATTTCGTGGCCAAAAACGTAGGTTAATTGCACGAATAAAATTTAAAAATTATTGTATGTAAAATAATGAAATATTCAGTAAAACAATGAAATAATTAACAAAATAGTTAAAGAATTAACAAAATAACATTACTGCACAGTAAAGCAGCCGCGTGGGGTAGAAATCAGTGCAGCTAACAGATAATCAGCGACTCATGCAACCTCAGATGCATTGCGACAGGATGGCAGGTGTATTTACTGGGACTTTGTTTGACGGCCTTACCTGAGCTCAGTGCTGTCTGCCAGAGAGATGGCTGGTTTTCTCAAGGCACTGCTGCAGGCCTGGCTGTTCCTGCAGGTCAACAGAATAACATTCACATCGAAGCAACAACAAAAAAAAGTGCAGCCGCTAGAAAACCTGCTGCCAAATTTCAGACGGTCTCAGTGTGGTTCGAGGGCTTATTATTGTGTCAGCTGAGCCCGGCCTCTGTTTATGGACCATTTTCCCCCATTCGTAGGTCTCTCTACGTTGCATTCCCATCCGAGAGAGCCGGTAATCCACTCCCATTTATCTTTCAAAGCCATTTACTGGGAGTTGTTTTTATTAATAATAATTATTAATTGTATTTAAGTAATGTTATTAATTGGCCGGACTCAGCCTCCGGTGGGCCATCACTCGCTGATATTCACTGGACCCTGTGTACATGGGATGGGGGTGGGGTTGGGGGAAGGGGAAGGAAGGGAGACAATAAATGACTGAGCTGTCACAATGATCCCCACCTCTAGGAGCGGATATGGGGCTCAAAGAATTGGGGAAAGAGATGGGGAGGGGTGGGGGGGGGTCAGGATTTGGCAGTCAGTGAAACTGTTGGGCCAACTTGCCATTGTCGCTAACCCTCACAGTCCTTCAAACTTACTCGATCTCCATGTTGAGGAGCTCCACCAATGCCCCGAAAGTGCCCATCTCATACAGAAGGAAGACGTTGTACTGTGCCCAGTGAACCACCTCGGGCTCTGTGTAGCAGTCATCAAACACACCTGCAGAGGGCGTTTAAACAGACACCGGTCACCTCCAGCGAGAAAGAGCCAAGAGACCAGACTACATTGGGAAGGGAAGGATTTAGATTTACATTAAAAGGAAATAATGGTCCTTGGGATGAGACGTTAAACCAAGGTCCCGTCTGCCTGTTCAGGTCCATGTTAAAGATCCCACGGCACTATTTGAAAAGAGAACCGACTTTCTCTCGGTGTCCTGGCCAACAAAACCACCAAATAAAATCGGTCACTCAATCCATGGCTGTTTGTGGGACGTCGCTGCAGGCAAAGTGGAGCAATTTTGTCCATAAAATACACAATCAATCCACTTTACAGTATGTGCAGTGAAGCCACTTGAGGCCGATGTCTCTACTATGTAAAAGGTGTTATATGAAAGGCAAGGATTATTATTATTATAAGTAACAGAGGTGAAATAATGGAATTCCTCCACATATCAGTCTCCTCTTACCCCTTCCATGCCTGGGAGAGATCGCACCCTCCCAACCTGGCAAACAGAGACTCTGGTTTTGTGAGTTTAACGGCTGGAGCTGGAGACTCTTAGGCATTGCAAGAGATGGTTGCAAAGTAATCTGGGATTTACGGTGTGAAATCTTTTCCCAGTTCACAGGAGATCAAATAGGTTGGCTGGCCCGCACGAGGAGAGATTGCACACTCTGTGGTACATGATCTATGGAGGAAAGTCCATCTTTGCAGTTGAGTTTCAGGCAATGAAATGCTCGGACACCATTGGGTGGAGATACTCACTACACACCTCTATAGAACTCGAAATCCATTCTTGTACGTCTTACATCTGTTTGAATCAGGTAGCATTAGTTGTTAGTTAAATCCCATTTTATATTTTGATGGATACACACGCAGTGGCAATGGTTAGTGTGATGAGGAGCATTCAGGAGGGAAAGGATTAACGTTGTCACACCTAGTTACCTTGGGCAAGGTACAGAATGGCTCTGGCAAACTTAAGTCTCTTCTCTCTGTTTATTACCTCCAGTCCGTCCAAAAGCCTCATGATGTAGGCCTTATGTTCCGCCTCATCCAGCTCCACCCACTTCTTGCCCTTCACTGCAAGACACAAAGTGAGTAAAATTATTTTTATTCCAACGTTCACATCCCCCCAAACCTCTGGAGGGTTTAACAAATTTTCACATAAAGCTAGTGGAAATCTGGAACTCTCCCCACCAAAAAGTCGGTGGATGCTGGATCCATTCAAGTTTTCAAGACCGAGGCGGATAGCTTTTTTGTTAGGTCGCGGCATCAAGGGATATGGAGCAATGGTGGGTAATTGCAGTTAAGGTACAGATCAGCTATGATCTAATAGAATGGTGAAACAGGCTCGAGGGGTTGAATGGCCTACTCCTATTCCTATGTTCCTAAACCATTTCCAGCCTCTGCAGATTGACCAGATCCACATTTGCCCACAAATCCTGCAGCAAATCACTCTTTTCATATCTAACAACCTGTCCAATTAACCGCTTAATGATCAGACTTGATACTTGACCCAGTGAATGTCGTTATTGTGTCCTTTAAAACTTTACCAAAACGTTTGCATAACCAGTTAGGATCTGGACTGAGGGTTGGATGAAGCGGTGCAGATAGAGGTTAGTGATCACTTAATGAAAGCTCTAAACAAGCCAAATCTGAAATACTTTCACCCACCACGTGACAGGGTGACAATTACAGCAAAAGCTGCCTCTTAAAACTAAAATTGAAAGACAGAATGTTGACTAACAGTGAATGTTACGCAAGACACAGCAGAGAACAAAAAGGGGACAGAAGGACGGAGAAAACAGCGAGACCAGAAAAGGAGCGTTTCAAACACGTTAAGGTTGACATTTCAGGCCAGAACGTTTAACAGTTTCCAAGGAGAGAAAATATATTTTCGCCCACAACATATAGTCAATTCACTTCACAGTGTATGCTGTGAAGTGCTTTGAGACATCTCAATGTCTATTATGATAAGGCGCTATATCATAATGCAAGGATTATTATTATCATTATTATTGCTGCTCCCTAGGTTTCGGCTGGGTTTAGCTGAGGTGTGTGAAAGAAGCCAAGGATTGACTCGTGCTGTGTGTAGACAATAACTCGGATATCTTTTGTAATCAAATTACACTCAGTAAGATGCACTTAAATGCTGGCCTGCGTGCAGGGCGCTATATTAATGCAAGTCGTTGTTGCTTAAGAGAGCTCTTCAACAGCAACCTCGCCGATGGCCTTTAAGGTGCTCCATACCATGGATCTCAAAATCCTCTTCAAAGCAATTTCGGTTCATGGCAAATTCAGGTTCTTCGGTGTAGCTGTACAGCTCTGCAGGAAGAGAAACGGAAACTCTGTCAATACGAACGAACGAACGAACGAACAAAGCAAAGAGGGGAAGGAGCGGGTTCAAAAAAGTAAGGACTTATCAAGATCTCAGGAAGCAAATGTAACCGAAATGTATAAAAAGTAATGCCGTTTGCTGCTCTCTTATCTGGGGACGCTTTGCTAACACCTAACTGATTAACTGCTCTGGGACACTACCCTGGGTGAGGGACACTATATAAATGCAAGTTATTGTGATAAAAAGTGGCCCAAATCTCCAAAAAGGTCTCTACCGTGACCTTAATGTCCTCCGTGTAACATGGCAGTTTACCTTTACCTCCTGGTTGTCGGTATTTGCCCACGCAGTTACCACAGTGTGCAGTAATTATTGTAAAAAGTTTCGAGACGTTTCAAAGTGATAAGGGCTTATGAAAATGTAAGCCAGGTCTTCTAAAATGCAAGTTGACGATTTGAAAATCAAGAGTATTCCACTTGTAATCCCGTAGGGTAGTGGTTAGAGGACTCGCCTCACAAGCGAGAGGACTCGGTTTCGATTCACAGTTGGGGGAAAAACCTTCGGTAAGTTTCCTTACTCCACACGCCTCTGATTACTTAGCAGTAAGTAGGAACTCATCTCCTCCAACCTTCACTGCGAGGAGATGCTGGATTTCCTTGAATCCAAGATCAAGGGAATCCGCTCCGCGGTCACTTCCCCTCCAACTTCCACCCACCACCCACCCCTTCCCTCCCACACTCCGACTCCTACCCATCCTCCCCTACACACCTTCGTACCCGTTTCCCCACCCTCTGTCACTGAACTCATCCTATCCCTAAAACCAACCACCTGCTCCCTTGACCCCATCCCCACTCCACTCCTTATCTCCCAGCTCCATTTTCTTGCCCCACACATCACTGACATCATAAACCTGTCCCTCTCCTCTGGCTCTGTCCCCATTCCATTAAAAACTGCCATCATCACGCCCACCCTGAAAAAACCCTCCCTTGATGCGTCGCAGCTATCAAGCTACCGGCCCATCTCCAACCTCCCCTTTCTCTCCAAGGTCTTGGAAAGAGTTGTCGCCTCCCAACTGCGCTCTTTCCTCTCCACCCATTCTCTTTTTGAACCCCTTCAGTCAGGTTTCCGTGCTGCTCATAGCACAGAAACTGCCCTGGTCAAGGTCACCAATGATATCCTGACTATCTGTGACCAGGGCTCCCTCTGTCTCCTCGTCCTCCTCGACCTATCGGCAGCATTCGATACGGTCGACCACGCTATCCTACTCCACCGCTTGTCCTCCCACCTCAACCTTCAAGGCACTGTCCTTGAATGGTTTAGCTCTTACCTTTCCCACCGTCTTCACTTCGTCTCAACGAATGGCTTCTCCTCCACCCCCCGTACTGTCTCATGTGGTGTCCCTCAGGGCTCTGTCCTCGGTCCCCTCCTCTTCACCCTCTATATGCTCCCCCTCGGTGACATCATCCGCAAACATGGGGTTAACTTCCACATGTATGCGGATGACACCCAACTCTACCTTTCCTCCTCTACTCTCAACTCCACGACCACCGATGTCCTGACAGCTGCCTGTCCGACATCGAGTCCTGGACGAGAGACAACTTTCTTCAGCTCAACGTGCGAAAAACCGAGGCCCTCCTGATTGGCTCACGTCAGCGCCTCCGCACCTCAGGCGCTGACACCATCAGCATCCAAGGCTGCACTCTCCACCTCTCAAAGCCAGTCAGGAACCTCGGCGTTTTGTTCGACCCTGAGCTGTCCTTTCTCCCTCACATCCGCACCACAACTGGCACCGCCTTCCATCACCTCCGGAATATCGCCAGACTACGGCACTACCTCACCCCTCACGCTGCTGAAACCCTGGTTCACGCCTTTGTCACCTCAAGGCTGGACTATGGGAACTCTCTCCTCGCCGGCCTTCCCGGCACCTCCCTCCACAAGCTGCAGGTCATTCAGAACTCTGCAGCTCGTGTACTGTCCCGCACCAGGCTTCGGGACCACATCACTCCCACCCTCGCTCGCCTCCACTGGCTCCCCATCCCCCAGAGGATTGATTTCAAGATCCTCATCCTCACCTACAAGGCCATTCACGGCCTTGCTCCCTCCTACCTCTCCAACCTACTATCCCCCTACCTACCTGCCCGTACCCTCCGTTCCTCTGGCTCCGGTCTGCTCCACGTCCCCCGCCCCAACCGCCCTACTATCGGTGGTCGGGCCTTCAGCCTCTCAGCCCCGAGGCTCTGGAACTCCATCCCCCAGTGCCTTCGCCTTGCTTCCTCCCTTTCCTCCTTCAAGGCCGGTCTCAAAACCTTTCTCTTTGACCGTGCCTTCAGCTCCCCTCTCGACTCTCTTCCTCCTCCTCGCTCCCTCCCTTCCCTCCCCTCACCCTGACCATTTCCCCCTCCTCTCTCCCTCCCTTCCCTCCCCTCACCCTGACCATTTCCCCCCTGCTCGGGTCATGACCCAACTGTGCAGCGCCTTGGGACGTCCTCCTGACGTGAAAGGCGCTCTATAAATGGAATCTTGTTGTTGTTGTTGTTGTTAATCAATCGGCGGTTCGCTTTCCAGGAGTAATAAGCCCTCAAAAAAAAATTGGCCACTCAGGACTGTTTGTGGGATGCTGCTGTGCTCAATTGGCTGCCTTTTTTCGCCCATAAAATATAGAGTCATTACAGTTTACGTGAAAGGCGCTATACAAATGTAATCTTGTTGTTGGTGCTGCATATGCTGTGAAGCGCTTTAGGAAGTCTCAACGACGTGATAAGGTGCTATATCAAATGCAAGGATTATTATTTTATTATAGTAGTTTCTTACCTGACAGCTCAGCAACGATCCCATCCGTATCTCCATACTCAAACTCCCCATTAGGAGAATCCGCTGAGCCCTAAGGTTAGCAACAAAAATATCTGTTGAAACGTATTTTTGGTTTTAAACTATACAATTGTCCCACTTCCCCTCCACGATTGGCGGCCGCACCTTCAGCCACTCCGCCCCAAACATTGGAATTCTCTCCCCCAATCCCTCCGCCTTGCCCCCTCTCCTTCCCCTCTTTTGGATCACGACTGAGGACCTTCCTCTTCAACCGGGCTTACGGTCACCTCTTCCCCCTGGCTTGGTGTCAGGCTCCGCCACTGTGAAGACGCTCTGAGGAGCTGCTCCCCACCCCCCCCCACAATATGAAGGTGCTATCTAAATGCAAGTTGTTGTTGCTGTGTTACTTCCCTTTTACGTTTGCAGTAAAAGTTTCCATTTCAACGCAGCTGTTCAAGGAAATTAAACACATTGGCAGCTAAGCTCCAGTCCCCAAGTGGCCAGGACACTAAACTGAGACAAGCACAGATCCTTCTGACTAGCCACGCTCACACTGGATCTTTGGCTAAATTTACAGACCTTTTGACAGCCATTAATGACCGCTCCTGCAATTTATAGATACAGTATTTAATGAATCTCTAAACAGTAAGAGGTGACTTTGGATCCCAAACCTACTCTTTTCTGCCTAGATTTGCTTCTTGGACGTTCACCTCGGAGGCATTGTTTTCTTTAAAGGGTGATAGGAACGCCATATAAGGAATTCTGAGTTTAGTAATAATAATCCTTGCATTTGATATAGTGCTTTTCACATCTTCGAGACATCTCAAAGAGCTTCACAGAATACACTGTAAAGTGAATTGACTGTATATTTGTGGGCGAAACGCGGCAGCCAATTTCGCACAGCAGCGTCCCCACAAACAGTCGTGGATTGAAAATGACCAATTTATTATTGTTTTGTTTTGGAGGGATTATTATTAATTTAATAGGATTTAATTCAAAGTTTAAAAGCCTTCACAAATGTATTTTTTTTAAAAAAAACAAGCGTTTTATCTTCTACCCTTTAAAGTGCCCTGATTTGCATGAAAAAGCAGCAAAGAGTCGTAGAGGCGGCTCCTGCTGGCGATGATATCTCAATCTTAGAAAGTGTCTGTAAACAGGTTTGTAAATTTCTTGCTGACGTAAGCCATACTCACACTGGCTTTTGATACGCAAAACACAAGAGTCAAAGAATTCGCTTACAAAAGCTTTTTTTTTAAAAAAAAGGGGGGGAGATTTATCCCCAACTTTTTGAAAGCAAAGCAGTGAGTTTAGGGACCATGTGTGTGGTGGTGTAACAGTATGTGTGAGAGGCTATTTCTGTCCTCTTACACACTGGACTTGGGGTCTGTTTGTGTGTGTGTGTGTGCTCTCTCCCCCTGACAGACAAGACATCCGACCCTTGACTGGGGAATAAAGACGTGTAAAAAGTTTGGGGGCCAGTGTTGCCAGATCTCACCTGGTGATCCCTGTGTTGTCTCCTAAAGAGCTCCTGTAGTGTGGGAGCAGGGCTGGCTCTGCTCGCCTTATCCATTCCCTCCTCTCTCTGGATTCCACTCCTCTACATTTCTGTATCCAAGTGTGGAGATCCCGGAACTCCCACCCCCTCTGTAGGGATTGGGAGACTGACCAGCTGGTTTGCCATTAGACAGGAGGGATGCCAGTTATTTTTCCTCCCCCATCCCCCTCTCCTCACTCTCCTTTTTCCAAAGCATTTCAAATTTCCTTGCAGTCACGGTGCCATTTATCTGCTGGGACGTCAGCTTTAAAAGGCACGAGCGTGTGGCGGCTTGGCTCAGTTCATTACCGCTCTCACCTCTCCCCCCCACCCCCCACCGAGTCAGAAAGTTGCGGGTTCGAGCCCCTACCTCCGGACTCTCACTGTCGAATGCGGTTTCTGAGGGTGTGCTGCATTGTTAAGAGGTGGGATGAGAAGTTAAACCGAGGTCCACATTAAAGATTTTTTGGTGCTATTCAAAAAGGGAAGTTCTTCTAGTCTCTTCGCCAACAAACGCCCCAATAAAAACATTGGTCATTTCACCCACAACACGCGGTCAAAACCACAATACAATATATCCTGGGACTTGCTTTGAGACGTCTTTACGACGTGATAAGGTGCTATATTAAATGCAGAGTTTATTATTATTGGTCAAGCAGCCACTTCATTGCTGTTCGTGGAAAATTGCTGTGCGCAATATTGGCCGTTGTGTTCACCCACAAAACACATCCGGGTAGTCACTCACTTTATAGTATATCCTGTGATGCGCTGTGAGGCATCCTCCAAATGTATAAGGATTTTTTAAAAAAATGCAGTGTGGATTTATTTTTAAAAAATGTATTTATTTGGGCCATTCACTTGCGAGTGCTCTCACCTCTGGGTCAGAAGATTGTAGGTTCAAGGCCGATGTGGGGACTTTGATCTTACCCGTCCAGGCTGACATGTACCTAACTCCACAGGTTAATCCTCATCAGGCTCCACTGGCTCCCAGTTCCATAGCAGATTGACAAACAAGACTCATTCTAACTAATAATAATAATAATCCTTGCATTTGATATAGCGCTTTTCATGTCAGGAGACATCCCAAAGCGCTTCACAGAAGGGCGAACGCGGCAGCCAATTGCGCACAGCAATGTCCCACAAACAGTCGTAGATTGAAAATGACCAATTTATTATTGTTTTTGGTTTTGGAGGGATTATTATTAGGCTCTGTGTGGAGTAAGGAAACTTGCCCAAGGTTTCGCCCTCTGCCTGGAATTGAACTCAGGTCTCTCACTTGCAAAGCGAGTGCTCTAACCACTGAGCTACAGGACTCCAACTTTCAAATGGCTTCACATCTGATCCCCACTCTGCCTTTGTGAACTCTTGCAGTCTTATTGCCTCTACAGTATGGGTCTCCAGCCATCCATCACAGCTCGGTGGCACTCTCGTGGTTACTAAGAGGAAGGAGTGATAGAATTGCGCATTTTGTCCAATTGAAAACTGATGCCAGATGCAGGAAGTGTGTCGTGCATCTCGACATAAAAATGTCAACTTTGTTTAAGCTATGGTAAATATCACTACTTCCTCTCGTTTTTATTTAGCATGTGTGGTTCCATACCTCGGTGCGATTAACCAGTTGGGGACCTCGGCTCTACAGAAACAACAACTTGCATTTTATATACGCCCTTCATGTGGGTTAGCATTCAGAGTGCTCTATCCTACTGTAGCACTAACTATGTATGGCCTATTCCACTTCTCCTGTCCACTCTGTCCCACCATGAGTGGGCAAACTTTTGTACTTTACTCGTACGTTCCGGAACTCTGTCCCCAAATCACTTTCAAAGCCCCTCTAAAAACATACCTCTTTGACTGCACCTTCGGTATCCCCACTCTTCTCACGCTCCACTCAGTCTCTATAAAGCACTTTGAGACATTTCATCTTGTAAAGACCCTCTACAAGTGCACCAGTTGTTGACAAACCAGTGCAGTATTGGTGGGAGGACTACAAGATTGTTTCTACTGCTGTCCTGGCCAGCAATCCTTCAGAGAAAGTGGTCATTCACTTCAAGGCTGGGGCCATACTGTGCACAAACTGCCTGCCAAATGCAGTTAATACACTTGACAGCAATTACCTGTGATGTGCTTTGAGACGCTGATGTTTAGATGTTACATCAAATGCAAGCGTTAGAGTATTCTTTCAATGATGTCCTGAAACCCTTTACTCAGGCCAGGCTACACCAACCTTTTGGCTGTTTTGGGCCGGATGCCCTATTTGAGAAATGTCCACAGGCCACATAAGCAATACTCTTGTGTTTCCCTTCTAGAAACATAACATTTCCATGTTATGGAAGGAGCAGGTGGGGCCAGATGGAATGGAGGGAGAGGGCGGATGAAATTGGCCCACAGGATGGATGTGGGCTGCCAGTTGGACCACTGTGACCTAGGCTTTCGATTTTGAAATAAAGAAAATGACAAAGCAAGAATGATTCAACACTTTATTTGTGTTTTTCTTAAGATTACAGATTCATTATTGCTCATCTACTACAATACTTGACCATTAATACAGTACTTTAAAATGTTTCTCAATTCAAAACTGTCAGTTTGTGTAGGTAAATAACTGATTTATTATTTTTCCCTTAAAAGTCTATTCCTCTGCTCTGTTGAACAGGTTGCTGGTGTTATCTTTCTCAAACTTTATTCATCATATAATTACAAGCTTCTCTCCCCTCCCACAACTAAAAATTAGAAAATATGAACTGTTATAACTCGCTGTGATTGTGTGAGAAGCATCGAGTTGGAGAAAAAGTAGCAGCGCATGGAAAAGGAAGATTACATACCTTGTAGGATGTTCTTCGTTCTTCAAAATGAGGGAATCTTCCAAACTACACGAGATTGAGGTTCACACCAATACTGAAACACTGGGGAATCTACCAAAAGGGAAAGCTTCCCTCAAAGATGGTTGAAATGGCAGTGTAAATAATAACAGGAGAAACCACCCCACTTATAATAATCTTTGCATTTGATATAGCGCTTTTCACGTCTTCTAGACGTCTCAAAGTGCTTGACAGAACATACTGTAAAGTGAATTGACTATTATTTGTGGGCGAAATGTGGCAGCCAATTGCCTAGCTCAGACTCGGCATTATATATATATATATATACATACACACACACACATAAGTGGCTCTCTAATTGTCAAATCATCCTGATTTGAAGAATGAAGATCCTACAAAGTAATCTTATTCTTCATACTTGGGATTCTGTACCTACAAGGGATATTGAACAATGTTAGAGGCAACAAATGAAAGGGGTGGGTGGGGGGTTGGGAGGGAGTGAGGGAAGCAGACAGTCCAGATGCCAGGACTCATTTACAAAATAATTTCAAATGTAAGTAATCTGGAGTAACCCAATATTCAATCTGTGACCTAATGACCATTTCATCAATCAAAATTGTGACAAGATCCCACTTTACAGACAGAGTGAAAGATTATGATATTTGTTTGTTCAGACAGTAATTTGCCATATAATCGGAATCTGCAAGTGTTCACCCACATTATATTATTAATACATTAACCAAACTTCAAGCCCGTAGACGTGCCACTGACCTCCACTGGACCTAGATCCGTTTGCACTCAATATGCATCCCTATTCATGCAAGTATGCTTTTAAATTCTGCCAACCCCACTGAGAGAACTGTTCCCTAGGATTGGCCCTTCATGTGTAAGGCAGAGGCCTGACAGACGGGACAACAGATACCTGTGAGATTGTTGCCACAAGTTTAACTCCAGCCAGCTCAAGAAAAGGATCACATAGAGTCAAGTCTCCCCAAAGTATAACAGTCCCTAAAGTTATTAGGCATGTTGCCAGGGTCATAGCCCTATCTCCAAGGCACAAGTTGGAGATGTGTTGTTGTGTGAACTGATTACCCCAGTACAATCTATCACGGGATCAATTGGTACTGGTGGAAGTTTTTGGTTACGAGAATACTGAGGTCTTGGAGTATCTCAAATTACTCCCAATTTGGGAAGAAAGGTATGTGGTAGCTCAACCCCATCTACAATAATAGGATTCTCACCAGTTTCCTGTTAGCAACAAGACCCAGTCCAATCCTCTTTCATGCCAAAGCAGTTCAACCTATTTGACGTATACTTGAGTCATGTCTTGTCAAGACACTGGAGACACCCAATTGCAGTACAATGCCATTTCCAAGATCTGAACATTTCCCCTGGTAGGGAAATATGAACTATTGTATAGAGCAGAGATCTGAAAGCTTTGTGGGGCCTTCTGTCAACATCACAATTACAGAGAAGCTGTTACTTTGTATGGATTTCCCAATGTTTCAGTATTTTTGGGCATCTCAATCTTAGTATGAGGAGGACGCTGACAATTAAAAAAGAATACATGGGACCAAGACTTTTTTTTGGAACCCTAAACAGATAATGCAAATCTTTTATTTAAACAGTGCAGTGTGTGTTTGCTTGTCCTAATGTATCCTGACAAAATATTGGTAGGGGTGAGTTAACAGTTTACATTTGTTCTAATAAGTACCATTTTGAAGGCTCGACGAGGAGAAAACTTACAAACACTCTGAAATAAAACATGACATACCATCTTTCATAGTTACCAAACTTATACACCAAATGATTATGAAGAAATGGACTGCTTTTTCCTTTCTTTCCATCCCATATTTAAAAATGGTTGAATTAAAATACAGCTTCCTGTTTCTGAAGAGGTAAGCCAGATCTAGTTCTACAAAGTAAGCATGGACCCATTTAAACAAAGAGAAATAAAAGCAGATGAATTGGCTGCAAAATATATTTGATATCCAATGTTTAACTTCCCATGTTCCAGGGTTAAGATGTTCCACTGATGGGAAGCTAGTGTTCCAGTGTACAGTGCAGGACAAAGGGAACTCATGTTTGCAATGAGTGAGACTGAGTTTCAAGGCAAGAATGGGATACAAGTCCAGAAGAGCAGTCTTGTAAAGAATGAATCGTAATTGCTATATTATCCAACAACACCAATTCAGCACCTCATCTTCTAGACCCAATTCTACACTTCAATCTCCAAGCAGTTAAATCCCCAAATTAAATGCTGCAAAATTATATTTGACGAGCAATTCATTTGCTCTTAGTCCCACACAACTATTTTTGAAGCTCTAAAGAATTACATAAAACCATTTGAAATCTCAAGTCTGAATTATTTAACTGCTTCTTGCCCTCCCCCCATTTCCTTGAAAAATACAAATTAAAAAAACTAACCAAAATAAGACTGGAATATGTGCACCTTAAACTTTAAAATCAGCTGAAGGTTTGATTATTTTTCTATGGTTTCCTCTAGTTGGTTAACACCTAGAATGACACTAAAGGATTGGTTTGAGAAAAAAACTACAGCATTAGAAGAAAAAAAACTTGAATTATTTTTCATCTTCTAGTACAATAGAACCCATCAGCCGTGGTTTATACATTTAAATAAATAAATGACTAACATTTAAAACTACTTAATCAAGGCCAGCTCCAAATCAGAGGTTTTGATCCTGTACAGTAGTGATGAAAGGCTTTCCTCTTGTTCTGCTCTTTGCATTTAATACCTAGGGAGAACAACACGTCAGTGACATTTCCAAAATACATTTTATTGCTCGTAAGAAGACAATTCGATAAATACCATGGCAATTGTCGTAAAACAATGTTCTAAACGTTTTTAGCATTTTATTACAAATCATTTTTCCCCAGACTTCAGTTTCCAAATCATTGTTCACTGCAGCCAAGACTGGACCAGGATTTCACCAGTGACCCAGGTCCCAGTGGACATGAACCCAGAGCACAAAACTGCTTGACATTTGGCACAAATGAGCAGTCTCACAGAGAGGTAGCAAGGAGGATTGGCATGATAAACAGACATGTAACACCAGGTAGCTTTACTAGTAATTTACCTCGCTCCATATTAAACCCACAAACACTTAATGGTTTTGGCTTAAATATGTGTAGCAATGGAGTAACTACAATGGTGCAATTGGTGATGAACAATTTGGGTTCTCTCAGTCCTAATTTCGATATAGCTGCAAAACACATACGCTTAGTCAGGGAGACAGAACCCGAGCAGATGGTAAAGGGGAAGGGGGCTCTAACCTATTGCCTTGTTACATCACTGGTGTGTAGGAAATTTTAACCTTCAGCAGATATTAAGTGAATGTTATACAGTCGAATGCAGCAGATAATATGCGTCAGCAACATTGTGTAGACAATAATGAGATGAGCAATCAAATAATTTGGGAGTAGGGTGGAAATCTAAACCAGGATAAGTGGGAACATTTATTTTGTTTGAAATAGCAACAACAGAGTGCTCAGTCTACATCCTAAAATAAAGGCAGAATCTAAAATGAATCAAAGATTATGTGATGATTTTAAATAAATTGTATAAGGAAAATCATTAAATAGGGGCTTCACATTAATAACTTGTTTTTACACCACTTCACATAGTACTACTGCAAACTTCAGCAATCAGTAGATGGGATTTCCAAACAATCTACGTGTAGTGCCATCATTGGATACAAAAAAAATTCCTCACCTTGATAAATGCTAAAACAATTTGCCAAGAATATATAGCAAAATCCACCCTTGATTACGTTCATGTCAACTTTGCTCTTCTCAGATGTTCTGTAAGAGCGCTCCCCTATTATGTTCAAATTAAATATCTGCTTGGCGGGGAAGCGGCTACCCACAAAAGGTAAAATACTGATGTTTTTGTCCTCCATCTTACCGATAATAGTTTGGCTTGAAAGGACCATTCTTATTCAAACCCAGATACTTTGCCTGTTCATCTGACAATTCCGTGAGATGTGCATCGAATGTGGGCAGATGAAGACTCGCCACATATTCATCTAAAAGACAAGTTAATGTTATATTTTAAGCTCATAAAAAACCACCTAGAAAAATAGCAAAGGCTACCATGGCGAAACATGGCAGCCAATTGCGCACAGCAGTGTCCCACAAACAGTGGTGGATCGAATGATCAAATTTTTAAATTTATTTTGAGGGATTATTATCCCTGGAAAATGAACCGCCAATCAACTAACAACCGGATTCCTAATTACTGCTTGGCAAACAGAGACATGTGGAGTAAGGAAACTTGCCTAAGGTTTGGCCCTGGCCGGTAATCGAACCCGGATCCTCTCGCTTGCAAGATCCCTACGCTATGGGATGTCTTACTTTGCCAGTAGAATATATTTTGGAACTTACCCATCTTTTTAGGCAGCAAATAGACATCTTGTTTGTACCGACCCTCAGGGGCATTGTACAGCTCTATCATTGCCAGCGCCTGAGACAACAAAGAAAAGAGGTCTAGATAATCTCTCCAATTCCTAAGTGGATTTATAAATGAAATATAGAGAACATTTTACAAGCATGGATAATTGAAAGGGGCGGGTAGGGGGGTAACAGAAGAGAAAGGAAGATAAAAGTCTAGATGTTTAATGCACAAAGTTTGGAAGGGCAAAACCACACAACACTGCCAAACTTTGGTGGACAAATATTTCACTGGCAAATTAACTTCCAGTTATGAAAGCTCAATGCTTCCAGTTCCTCTTCCCACTACACTGTTCTCAAATTAAACTAGTCCTTACATTTTCAGGGGGAGAGATTTTCCAGTGTGTAGTCATACGTCACCAGTGTAAACACAACACCAGTAACACACTCAAGAAGCCCTTAATTCATTAACTGGAAAGAAGAAAGAACTCAAAGAGCTTCAACTAGAACATTCGTCCATAAGAAAGTTTTTTAATAACATAGTTATTTAAACTTAAAGTAATCTGAAGGAAAACATCTGTATTTTATGCAACCTTAGCACAAAGGCATACTTGTTTTACACCATGATCAATAGCATAGACGGTAAACCCACTACTCTGCCATACGACTGGAAGTCTGTAGGCTAGAATCTCAGTCCTGTTGAGTTAGCTGATGAGGCAACAGTCAGGTGCTATAATTGGTCTCAATGGGTTGCTGGAACTGCGAGCAAAAACAGGAACCCAAATGAATTTACTTCTTCCCTTACAGTGTTAGATGAATTGCAGTTCCTCTACTGCTGCACTGTCCTAGATACATTAACCACACAGACTGAGGATCAAACATGTCGGTGCAGATCAACTACGAGAAAAAAACAATGAGCCATCAAGAAAGCTCCTGAAACATCATGTGAGTAATGCTGTGTCGTCACACTCCTATTCACTGAAGGGAAACTGATCAGTCCCATTGGATCTAATTAATGGCACAACTGAGGACTCTCAGTGATTCCAGAAACCTCTTGATCCTATCTCTGCCTTTTCAGACTGTAAACTCACTAAATATTGATTCAATCAGCCTCACTGAACTTTAAGCCCCTGGTTGATGTATTCTGATGGGATGAAAACAGCCCAATAATAATAATAATAATAATAATAATAATCCTTGAATTTGATATAGCGCTTTTCATGTCGGGAGGACATCCCAAAGCGCTTCACAGAATACACTGTAAAGCCCAAATCACAAAGTGAAGAGATTCAACATTTACACTCCAGAAAATGTGTCCACACTTTGGATACCTGTTCCATACAATATTTATTTGGAGAAGAGAATGCATCAAAGAAGAGATGTGCTTTATTCCTTTAGGTCCACTTAGTAGGCAAATACAGTATTATATTTATTCAATTCTTTCTCCCTAAACTTATTTTCATTAGCACCTTTAAGGGACGTTTTGTATTTCAAATTTTGTATTGGGTGAGTGATCGTTTAAGTTGTATGTAAGAATTGCATGATACCAAGTGATTCTGCAATGTTGAGGTTCTGGCTTCAAAGAGGAAAAACATCTTGTAAAATCTTATGTACTATTTGTTTCACAATGAGCCATAGAAACAGAGCCACAGAACAACACTCTCTATAAATACCAGCCACTTTCAAGCTCGCAATGCAGCATTTGCTGTTTAAATATTCAAAGAAATAAAAATAAAAATAACAGAAATTGAATTTCAGTAACTTTTGATTTTAAGACAAGTTCTTAAATATGGTCATGTGATTTGCTTGGAATGAAGTTTTGATTTGAAGCTAAAAGTTGTGCTATTTCCTAAAACATAGAATTACCATGAAAGTCAACATGAAAACCCAACAGAAAATATCTCTCAGCATTATATCCCATTAACATGGGGGAAGGGGGAAATCAGACACATTCCAAAGCTTTATTAAGATTAACATAACCATTATACTGGATATAATCCTTGCAGTATTGCAGTATTACAGTGAAAAAGAGTAAAATACATAACTACTTCATGAAAAGTAACTGTTTTTTTTAAAAAATGTTAGGAATAAAATTTTCACTATTGTCTTGGGGGTCATTTTATTTGTCGAATCAGCTAGGTAACGCAGCATGGAAAATAAAACCTCGTTTCTAAACTAAATGCTGATACAGTGCTGTAAAACACAAGGTGAATGTTAACTCTCCTTACCTGTGTAGTGGCAGTGATAGACAACACAAATGTAGGAACTGTGGAACAGCTCAAGTTAAGCAGTCGCCCCTGATGAAAAGCAAAAATAAAACAGGATCAACTTGAGCTGCAAATGCTTTCACTCCAGTCTGAACAATACTGAGCGCATGATAAATTATTTACATTTATACAGCATGTTCCGCAAATGAAGAGTGTCAAAGCACTTGAATTGTTTAGAAATGAAATGTTGCGATACAACAACAACAAGATTGCATTTATAGAGCGGTTTTCACGTCGGGAGGACGTCCCAAGGCGCTGTACAGTTGGGTCGGGACCCGAGCATTGGGGGGAAATGGTCAGGGGGAAGGGAGGGAGCGAGGAGGGGGTAGAGAGTTGAGAAGGGAGGTGAAGGCACGGTTGAAGAGAAAGGTCTTGAGACCGGCCTTGAAGGAGGAAAGGGAGGAGGCGGCGAAGGCACTGGGGGATGGAGTTCCAGAGCCTCGGGGCTGAGAGGCTGAAGGCCCGGCCACCGATGGTAGGGCGGTTGGGGCGGGGGATGTGGAGCAGACCGGAGCCAGAGGAACGGAGGGTACGGGCAGGTAAGTAGGGGGATAGTAGGTCGGAGAGGTAGGAGGGAGCAAGGCCGTGAATGGCCTTGTAGGTGAGGATGAGGATCTTGAATTCGATCCTCTGGGGGATGGGGAGCCAGTGGAGGCGAGCGAGGGTGGGAGTGATGTGGTCCCGAAGCCTGGTGCGGGACAGTACACGAGCTGCAGAGTTCTGAATGACCTGCAGCTTGTGGAGGGAGGTGCCGGGAAGGCCGGCGAGGAGAGAGCTCCTATAGTCCAGCCTTGAGGTGATAAAGGCGTGGACCAGAGTTTCAGCAGCGTGAGGGGTGAGGTAGTGCCGTAGTCTGGCGATGTTCCAAAGGTGATGGAAGGTGGTGCCAGTTGTGGCGCGGATGTGGGGAAGAAAGGACAGCTCAGGGTCGAACAGAACACAGAGGTTCCTGATGGCTTTGAGAGGTGGAGAGTGCAGCCTTGGATGCTGATGCTGTCAGCGCCTGAGGTGCGGAGGCGCTGACGCGAGCCAATCAGGAGGGCCTCAGTTTTGCGCACGTTGAGCTGAAGAAAGTTGTCTCTCATCCAGGACTCTATGTCGGACAGGCAGCTGTCAGGACATCGGGGGTCGTGGAGTTGAGGGTAGAGGAGGAAAGGTAGAGTTGGGTGTCATCCGCATACATGTGGAAGTTAACCCCATGTCTGCGGATGATGTCACCAAGGGGGAGCATGTAGAGGGTGAAGAGGAGGGGACCGAGGACAGAGCCCTGAGGGACGCCGCACGAGACAGTGCGGGGGGTGGAGGAAAAGCAGTCAGTGGAAACAAAATGAAGACGGTGGGAAAGGTAGGACCTAAACCACTCAAGGACAGGGCCTTGAAGGTTGAGGTGGGAGGACAAGCGGTGGAGGATAGAGTGGTCGACCATATCGAATGCGGCCGATACGTCAAGGAGGCAGAGGGAGCCCTGGTCACAGATGGTCAGGATGTCATTAGTGACCTTAACCAGGGTGGTTTCCGTGCTATGGGCAGCACGGAAACCCGACTGGAGGGGTTCAAAAAGTGAATGGGTGGAGAGGAAAGAGCGTAGCTGGGAGGCGACGACTCTTTCAAGAACCTTGGACAGGAAGGGGAGGTTGGAGATGGGTCGGTAGCTTGATAGCTGCGACGCATCAAGGGAGGGTTTTTTCAGTGTGGGAGTGATGGTGGTAGTTTTGAGGGGAATGGGAACAGAGCCAGAGGAGAGGGACAGGTTAATGGTGTCTGTGAGAAGTGGGGCGAGGAGGTGGAGCTGGGAGATAAGGAGTGGAGTGGGGATGGGGTCCAGGTGGTGGGTTTCAAGGATAGGATGAGGTTGGTGACAGAGGGTGGGAATACAGGCAGACAAGTCAGATAGTAATAAAATATAATCCTTAGATTTGACATAGAGCTTCATCACATCGTTGAGATGTCTCAAACCTCTTCACAGAACATACTATAAAGTGAAATGATTGTGTATTTTGTGTATTATTTCTGATAATGTGAGCCAGTAATGCCCCATAAATAATGCAATGAGCAGCCAGTTAATTTGAATCTGGAGATAAATTTGAAGAGGCGAAAGACATCTCATTTGTTTGAAGTAGTAACTGCAGAGGTAGTCTAAATTTAACTGCTAAATTGGCCTGATCATCTGAAATCAATAACAAAATTGTATATAGTGTAGAATTCTGTCATGTAAGCATGTGTGATAGTTTGTTTCTGCACCAGCAGTGTCCTACAAACAAATGGGGGAAAAAGATACACGTCTAGAGCCATAATTCAGTTGGACTAAGAAGATATTAATCTCTCAATTTGTATCATAAGAGCATCTTGAACAACTGAAGCAGTTTGGTGACCTTAAGGGAAGATGAAGGAACCTGCCAACAGCCTGAAAAACAGCCTAATGAGTCAGATTACAAGCACTAAGACATCCTGAATATCCGTTCAAAGCAATTTTTTTAAAAATCCTACAAACAACTGGTGAACAAACTAGTATTTATTTAATTAATCCACTTTGTATTTCCATTACCTCAGCCAGCAACACAATCCTTTTTCCATCTGGCCAGATTACATGATCCACTTGTGATCTCACACGCTCCCAGGTGAGCTCCGGGGTTCGAAGGCTAGCCTAAATATCGGGGGGGGGGGGGGGGGGAGGAGAGAGAAGACAATTAAAATATTAATATAATGAGATTGTAGCAGTGATATTCAGCAGTCTTTTGCGTTCTGGTGAAAATATTAGTCCACTAGATGGCAACTATCCTTATTCAGTTCAACACATTTAAATTGTTGAGCGGCTATTAACCATGGAAGGATTCAAGATAATTATCTCATTGTGAGTGTTCAAATTAATAATCTAAAATTACCGGTTGTATTTCAATCCAGAATTCCCTTCTTATTGTTACTACAGGCCTTTGTTTGAGTAGGTGATACTACTGTTTGGAGTGGGTTTATCTTTCTCTCTCTTGCTTTTAAAATTGTATTATTTATTACTAAAACATTTCTTGCAGAGCATAGAAAGCATTTTGTGCAGTCTTTCTGTTTCCTTTCTATAGTCTAACAGGTCTAACAACAACTTGCAATTATACAGCAGCCTTCACGTAGGGCAGTATCTTGGAGCCTGATGTCGAGCCTGGGGGAGGTGGGGGGGAAGTAACCATAAGCACAGTTGAAGAGGAAGGTCTTCAGTCGTGATCTAAAAGAGAGAGCAGGACGGAAGGGTTGAGGGAGAGTTCCAAAGCTTGGGAGCGTAGTGGCTGAAAGCCCGGCCACCGATCGAGTGGAGGTGACGAGGGACAAGGCCAGACCCAGGAGGCAGTGAGTAGCAGTGTGGGGAGAAAGCAGGTCACAAAGGTAGGGAGGTGCCAAGGGGTAATGGGATTTGCAGATGAATGAGACTGATCTGTTCTGTGATAGGGAGCCAGTGGAGCTTGGCAAGGACTGGTGTGATGGGGGTACAAAGTTCAGCTGGAGCATAATATTCTCTCCTAATAGTCTTAGCTGGTGGTTTATTTTAAGCGGCTAGCTTCAAAATTCAAATCTCTGCCTGTGGGGGGGTGGGTGGTGGGGGGAGAGTGGGAGCTCAGTTGAGCAAGTAAATAATAATAATAATCCTCGCATTTGATATTATGTTTTTTACATCTTCTAGATGTCTCAAATATAATAATAATAATCCTTGCATTTGATATAGCGCCTATCACGTCGGGAGGACGCCCCAAAGCGCTTCACAGAACACACTGTAAAGTGAATTGACTGTATATTTGTGGGCAAACACGGCAGCCAATTGCGCACAGCAGCGTCCCACAAACAGTCATGGATTGAAGTGACCAATTTTATTATTTTTTTTCTTGAGGGATTATCATCAGGCGTGTGGAGTAAGGAAACTTGCCCAAGGTTCCACCTGGCCGGGAATCGAACCTAGATCTCTTGCTTGCAATGCGTATGTTCTAACCACTGAGCTACAGGACTCCTAAGCGGGTAAGCGGATTGTTTGTTCCTGATTACATGGATAATCAGGCTTGCTAATTGCGGTTGCAGTTATCCTTAAACAGTACATAGGAAGTGTCACAAGGCAGCAACACATTAAATGAATTATATTGTTTGAATCCGTCGATGAGTTTGTCCTTGTACACTTCATCTAAATAACTGGAGGTTGAGGAAAAAAATGAGTTCATGCTCAATAGCTTTGCACTTGTGGATCAGCACTGGCTGTGATAGTCTGTGGTCACTGTAATGACTATTGAAATAATTTGTCATGAGTCCATGCCTTCATAAGATATGGGGAGAACAGGAAAGGAAATCAGAAAAAAATAGGCATACAATTATGTTTTATGAATCTATTCTAACTCACTTAAGTATGTAATTTGTTCTAACCCCCCAGTTACATACCACATCAATCTCAGTGTTGGAATGTCCCATATTGCAGACAATGCAACCGTTTTTCATGCGATCCAGGTGTTCCCTGGTCACTACGTTTTTGTTACCTAAAAACAAGTGAAACAGAGAATTAAACCTCTCAACGCTAACACAGATGTGGGCCTGTAAACACATTGCATTATGCACATGATTTAGAAATTGCAATTGCGTAGAGGGAAAGGCTATATTGTTCTACCCGGCCTCTGAAATTAGCAATATGCATTCCTTAACTAATTGTGTTATTTCTGATGAAATATGGAACACAAATAAGCATTGATATATTTTCAATGTGAAGCTGTACTACTGTCAAACCATTTACTTCTTTGGTTTTTAAAATCAGATTTTGCCACAAAGAATTAAACAGTATTCTAAATAAATACTGTAAGTAACAAAGAAAAAAATGAACACTTGACTCGATCAAAATGCAATGTGCAATAATTTCTTGGTTCAATCAAATGCATTTAAATCCTTACATTGATATAGAACCTTTCATGTTGGGAGGATATCACAAAACACTTCACAGAATTTATTGTATGTTTTGTAGATGAACATGGCAGCCATTTTGTCCACATCAATTTCCAACAAACAGCCCTGAAGTGACTAACAGTTCATCTATGATTTGTTTTCTATTTAAGGTAATTCTTTCCTTTTATAAAATGCAGGGATCACATATGCAATGTCACAACGTGTTAAAATAATTAATAAGCCTTCAATTGGTGTAGGCAAATGTCATTCTCATCGGCTTTCTTCCAACGTTTCTGTCATTAATCCAGAGGGGTAGAAATGAAAACAAATACTCTGTTTTTGTTGTTTAAAAAAAACTTTACCTGTGCAAGTTATGACAATATCAGCTTGTCTTATGACTTCATTCAATTTGACAAGTCTGAATCCATCCATACTGCAAAGCAATAGCAAAAGTGCATTAATACACAGATGGGAACATGGGTTGAATCACACTGACAATGGATTTCAGAACCAAGACTGCCTACAGCTCGGTACTTTTCCTTCCAATTACGATCTTGACCACAGTTAGCTTATTCTGCGGAAGAGCACCAATGGACGCCATCTGTCGGATGCTGAACTGTTATGGGTAGCAGAAATAGCAGGATGGAGTGGCAGAAATGGAGCAGTGGGGCACTGCGGTAATCTCCTTTCCGAAGCCTCTCTGTTAAGTAGAGCCACCACTACCATTGGGATCACTAAGGAAAGCAAGAAGAGCAAGAAAAATAAGATATGACAGATTTTTTTTTGGGGGGGAGAAGGGAAAAAGAGGTGCATATCTAGGAGTTCTTGCATCTCTACCCATACCTATTGCTGTACATGCTCAAAAGCAATCTAGTGTTCTCAAATGCCAATTTCCCTCCATGCAAAGAAATGTCTATTGTCTAGTTGAGGTGTATCAAGATACACACATTAGATTAGAAATTCCTGTCTGAGAATCATTGCTGTAATCCATTCCTGTCGTTCCACACAGTACATTGATGTATCGAACTGCATTTTTGTCTTCCCTCCTAAGAGTCATGCTGGTATTTGGTCCCAAAGGTAGTTAGTCAAGTGCACGTCTACATGGGCAAATGCTGGAAGGAATTTAAATGTAAATTCCACCAGGGGACATCACAGCCAATCCCTTAAACTAATCTGCACAAGTATGTGTGTGCATAGTGATTGTCATGGTCAATTTCCCTCTCCCAAGCTGAGATGGCTGAGGTCATTAGTAATAACCCACCACTGACCTGGCAGACATCAGTTGGCTCAGCACACCAGAGATGGAAGCTAGTTAAGTATCTGCCTAATCTTCATGGTTCAGTACTAAACCACGCTGTGCATTTACACACAGCCATCAAAGAAAGCTAAAGTGGATTTTGCTAAAACTAAATAACTTGTTGAGATAGTGGATCAATACACTGTCCTTTCACCCCCCAGTCGGAGGCTCAGGTTGAGTGTTTCTCTCCCTCTCGATCAGCTAGCTGTAAAGATCCTGAAATTCTCCATAAATGACCAGTTATTACGTTTTCTATACAAGATGCAATGTAGGAATATATATCAGATGCAACAGCAGATTTTCTTTAAGGTTAGGCGAACAGGCGAACAGACAGACCTTTTAGTCTGCATCAAATCATGTTCATCAAATGTGGGAGCTAAAGTGAAAAAAAATCATTTACCTATCACTATCATTTTTGGTCATTAAAAACTCACCAATTTAAAAACTACCACAAGAGAGGTACACTCCGAGATTGCAAAGCCTTTCTGTTCCTGTCCAGCTTCATCCATTGTTGACTACTTTCCTCCATAAGTCTTTTAAAGATGAGGAAAACCCAACTACACGGAGAATAATAATTGTAAAAACACTGACTAGGTGTAGTAACTGATACAGTGATCAATTAGAAATAAATCTAGTTTCCCTATATCGCAATACTCTGTGTCCAGAAGGATTAAATGACAGCAAATGAGAACATTCCTTGAAGACTCCACTTTTTGCAATGACAGATCCCAAAAGAGTAATGCAAAAGGAAATTGAAAGAGTGAAGAGCATCAAACTCTAGTTCCATTCCCTGAAAACAGATTAATTATCTATAATTTCAGTCAAACAAGGTTTCCGTCCTTGAATTTTACAATGCTAGTAAGCCAAATATCGTAATAGACTTTCAGAACCAATTACAGGAAAGACCATTGACACAGGCAGGAAAGTAGGTACAAGAAACAACTAGGGTTTCTAGAGCGGGAGGGAGGGAGATATGGTGAGAGGATAGATTAAGAATCAAATACATACAGGTTTGCTGGCCCTTTTAGTTCTTTAGAACTTCTTACAAATATAGAATCCTCCTTCTCCCTTTTCATTTCTTCCAAATTTTTAACTCTACATTTCAGGAATATTGGGAACATTTGGATGCCCATACTGCATTGCAGTGCTGCATTTATAACACCTCCATTACCTTACCATGCAAATGTTTCTAAAAAGGGCCCTGGGTGGGCCTCATTTGAACCACTGATAATGGTTTTCAACAGATGTGCTTTTTTAAAAAAAAACATGCTCAGAACTGCATGACAACTGCACGTGCTTTACGTTGTGTCCTGCTTGCAACGGCTTACGTTGTGTCCTGATTGACACTTGTCACCACACAGCAGTGTTTGCTGTAGTAACAGACAGACTGCTTAAGGATTATAAATAGATATGCGTCTACCTGTCAATTTGCTGTGTGGCTTTCTGGCCAATATAATATAAGTTGTTCTTACCAGGTGCGCTGCCCCTTTAAGAAACCTGGCATTTAATTGGTAGATGTGGTAATACTGGAGAGTGGGATAGCAGGAAGGCCAGAGCTGTGAGTTTGATGGACTGCTCCATTCAACACAAACTCAGAAGCTCCATTCACAGTTTTGGTACTGCCAGTACAGCAAGGCAGTGTGGGAACCTCGAGGAAAAAAAAACACAGAAAAAGAGTACATAGATCTTCACATAGGAAGCCAAGAGTCTTGGCAAAGAAATTTTAACGAAAACAAACAGAAAGAAAAAAAATCCCAATCGCAATTCGTTTTAAAGCTGACAGCTGCTTGAAAAAGAAAGATTAAAAGACATTATTTTGTTAAATGCTCATCTCGCTCCCTGCCCCAAAGTCAATGACTATTTAATTCACACAAAGAAGAAGATTCAAGATGGCAGTTCTCTTTCACACACCCATCAACTTTTACAATGGGCTGCGATTAGGATTTTTCTGCTGTCCTGCACTCATGTCCAGATACATCTGGTTGATATGCAGATCAGTACACTTCCGTTCTAACTTATTCTGCTACTTTGTTTTACTTTTTTTTAAAATTCTGGATTCTTTAATAAATTTTAACTGCATCTCTCTATCTGCCCTGGCCAAATTCCAATCATCTAATCTTCCAAACTTAGATTTTCATGGATATTGGAGCCAGCAAACTCAATATTTAATGAAGCAGTGCTATTCTCCTCTGAACACACAATGTTGCCAAACTATGAGAAGACAGAATCACTGAACAAAATCCGGTCTCCATTTAGAAAATATACAGACTATATATTCAGGATTCTTGCATTTTTTATACAGTCTCATCACATCATTGATATATCTCAGGATTAACTACAATGTGTGATGACTACGTATTTGTAAGCAAACGTGGCAGGCAATTTGTATAAGCCATGAGGTGAGTGACCAATTTTATCTGGAAGATTGTTTGGCAGACACCAGGAGAAACTCCTTTCTCTTTCCAAATATGCTATGAGATCTTAAATGTCAAACAGGAAGACAGGAACTCAGTTTCACCTCTCATACCTTTGACAGTGCAGCACTTTCCCAGCACTGCACTGGGAACATCAGCCTTGACCAGTGGTAGCCAAACTTGTAGGCCGGCCAGGCAAATGCATTTTTCTTTACTTAATTTATTTTCATTGATGGCCATACCAAGTTTACCATGGCTCAGAAGCTACTGAAAACAAAATATTGGTGCGGGTGTTTGGTGGCCACTCCCTGACGCTCCAAGAAATTGATCACGATTAACGTTGGAGACTTGTAGCCGAGGCGATGAGCTCAAAGTCTCAAAGAGGGACTTGAACCCTCGCCTTCTGACTCAGAAGAGAGAGCGCTACTAGAATAATAATCCTTACATTTGATATAGTGCCTTATCGAGTCTTCGAGATGTCTTAAAGCGCTTCAAAAGATATACTGTAAAGTGAATTGACTGTATCTTTTGTGGACGAAATGCAGCAGCCAGTCGTGGATTGAGTGACCATATTATTATTTATTTATTTGGAAAGGGATTATTACATCTGGAAAAGCGATCTGCCAATCGACTAACAACCTAGGTGGGAAAGTAACTCTAAGTAAACCCTATATGGACTCAGATGTACAGAACCGAGCACAACCTCTCTCATTATGTTCAGGCTAATGATTGCTTGAGGTATTCATCAGATGCATATTAACTTCAGTTAAGCTAAATAAAGAACAAAGTCCACATGATTTAGTTACACTTTTTAACTAGAACATAATAGTAACTTAGCTCATTAGTTACTGAAGAAACGGGTAACTGCTGAATGAGAATGGGCTATAGTGAAGTCACCATGCTGCTGGAATACATTAATTCCTCTCTTTTTCTCTTCTTTTTCCCCCACCACCCCCCACAATCAGAACACAGATTAAAACCTTTTAAATGTTCATGCTTTATAAACTCTTTCTGTGTTTTCAGTAAAGACCCCAGGCTTTCCTATGCATCCCTTAGTACTAACCACAAACAAAGCCACTTGTAAAATCCAGTTCCAGGTCCTTACCAGGCTTGCAGAGCACAGATCGGGTCAATCTCTGTGACATACACTATGGATCCCATTGCCTTTAGGGCAGCACAGCACCCCTTGCCAACCTGGAAAGCAATTAGAGGAAGAATTGGCATGGTTTATGAAACTAACAGAATAGGTCTCATTACAGCATTAATTATCCCTACTGAATTCAACATTGTTGTCAAGTGATCCATTGTGTCAAAATATAGCAAAACATTTTTTGTTTCATTGAGTCTATGTAAACACTTTGATTTCTCATGTGGATACATGAAAGGAGCGAGTTATATTGCAAAGACTATGCTGGCAAGCTTTATACAATCCACTTCCAGTAGTCTTAGGATCCACAGCAAAATAAATTGGAACACAAAATTGCCAGTCAGCTCCACTATGCATTTAAATGTGCACATTGTTCTACAAACAGACCATTTTAATCTTCCCACTGTTTCAGTGCCAAGCCATCACCCACTGTTCCTGGTTTAAAGCTTTTGCTCAGATTGAACAAGGTTACAAAGACACTGATTTGGGGTTGCCGCTTTCGTTGCACTTTTTGATGAATTTTTTTTCTGCAAAGCTGGATATTGATCTTTCATTTCAAAGCAACAGACATTATTACTCAATAATAATCCTTGTATTTGATGCAGCATCTTATCACATCGTCAAAATGTCTCAAAGCGCATAAGATATATTTCACCTTCTGAGGCAGTCCATCTCACAAGGTCATTGCTTTTAAAACTCTGGTTTCAATCTTAAAACTTGAACGTTCTTTGGAAATACCCTATACACATGCCAAGGTGCAGATTGTCAATTCAACTTGTCCTTAAAGTCCTTGTAATTCTAAAAAATACTGGTGCCTGTATTTAGATTTGTTTAAGCATCAAATTACAGATATTAATGCTTAGAGAACAAAAACATTTTGGGCTAAGTGTCAACATCAAACAGACCCGGATCAGGTACAGCATGAAATCTAACCTTTCTTTAATAATGAACAATGCTCATACAGGGAAATCCTTCATCGCGCTGTCGCCTGGGTTTAATGTTTCAGACTCCAAGTTATAAAGAGGCATGATAAAACATCCGACTTGTGAGTCGTCAGGTTGCCACTATGCGCAAGCAACAGCAAATGACAATTTCAACTGCAAAGAGACACAAGCAGCATTTCCTGCGCATAGCAAGCCTGTACAGAAAGCAAGATTATTAGTAACCTGACAACCCGCAATAACAGGATTTGGATGACTTGATTTTGAGGGAAGAAAATGTCAGTGACAACAATCTCATTACATCATAAGCCAACCCACATTACAGCAAGGCACATATTAGTTTCATGAGGCAAAATGAAACCTAGTAGGGATAAGATTCCAATTGCACAACATTTATTTTGCACACAGAGTTGATCCTGGAGATAATATAATAATAAACTTTACATTTGATATAGCACAATTCATGTTGGGAGGTCATCTCAAAGTGTTTCACAGGATAAAATGCAAAATACAGCAAACAACTACAAGATTTATGTCTAGAAAGTAGTTGCAAGTGAGTTCTGGTCACTATTAAGGTTGGGCTAGAAATCACATCAAATAGAATTTGATGGGTACTCTGATAACAATTAGATGCAAATATTGTAGCTTATGTAAAAGCTAAACTGGTCCAAGAACAACAGTGACCATTTAAACTCAATGTAATGCAGGACTTCAGCCATAGACAATATTCTGAATGCTTCCTTTCACACTGGTATTCTGAAAGAGGATAATAATAATCCTTGCATTTGCATTTAATACAGCACCTTATCACATGGTTGAGGCGTCTCAAAGCAATGCATAGAATACACTAAAGTATAGTGACTGCGTATTTTATGGGCGAAACGCATGGATCCATGGAACCAAGCAATAATAATAATAATAATCCTTGCATTTGATACAGCGCTTTTCACATCGGGAGGACGTCCCAAAGCGCTTCACAGAACACACTGTAAAGTGAATTGACTGTATATTTGTGGGCGAACGCGGCAGCCAATTGCGCACAGCAATGTCCCACAAACAGTTGTAGATTGAAAATGACCAATTTTTTTTTTTTTTTTTGGGTTTTGGAGGGATTATTATTGTGTGTGGAGTAAGAAAACTTGCCCAAGGTTTCGCCCTGCCTGGAATTGAACTCGGGTCTCTTGCTTGCAAAGCGAGTGCTCTAACCACTGAGCTACAGGACTCCACGAGTTACTAATCAATGAAAACAATAGTTAGGATCCAGCTAACAAATATTTACTGAATAAATGCAGAGAAATTTTAATCCCATATCAGAGCAGACACTACTTTTTTAGCATAGGCACAACTGAATGACACATAAAATTATTTAAAGTGCAATTTCTTACTTATTTTTTTTCTCCATTACGCAACTTCAGAATTTCAGTTTATAGTTCATTTTGTATATCTATATATCTATATATAAGTATTAATTATACCTTATTTTAATATGAGCAAAATGAATGGAAGAGTAGTTTGTTTAAAAAAGACTTGCAACAGGCATCTGGTTGTCTAGACCATGTAGTTCCTCAGTTAAACAGCGAAGGGCGCTGTCTTCACCACATCCTTTATTTATCACTTTGCACCAGGATCTCATGAATTGTAGCTTTCACATGGTTTACCGAAACACTGGCACACCCTTAATTGCTCTTAAGTACCGGGTATTATTGTTAAAACAAACTTGGGAAAGGGAAATTGTAATATTTATATTAGTATCCATTATGATTGAGTAATTTAATTGACTGGTATAATCAGTAAGAAATATTCAGAAATACTTGAAAGAACATCTTTTGTCCTTGAAATTCTCAAAGCACTTCACAGGTTTTACTGTAAAGTGTAGAGACTCTATTTGTATTGTATGTAAATACAGGATATGGAGTGTGGCAACAAAACAATCACACACCAAAGGGTCAAGATGACATTAGTGAGTGAAATTGGAGCAGTTTCTCAATGTTATATCAGCCTTTGGATCTCAATCCTTGAAACATCTAGCTGCTGTTATTCTTTATCATACAATATCACACAAGTATCTAGGAGAGCAGGCATATTTCCCAGATCAACTTGGCTTGGTTTGACAAGGACTGCAGTCCACAAGTTATAAAATCATGCAATTCAAACAGATATCAGACAGATTATCTCCCTGAATGTTATAGGGGAGCAACATACTGCTTGTATTTGAAATATACATAAATGCAAGTTTTTGTAAAATATGCAATTTTAGATATCACAATAAATTGTTAAATTTTGATGCAGTGCAAAGTGTGCATTTCTTCAAATTCAAATATATAAAAAAATTAAGACCCAAGATTTCAAAAATCTATTTTAACCAAACTGTCCCTTTTCCCACCAGAAAGGGGTAAGTGTGGGGAGAGGCTACACTTATTTCAGTATGTGATTTAAATAGCATTCAGATTTCCAAATTAAAATGCTTTGGTCAATCTTAAAACAGTGAGCTACATTTGTAGATTATCTCATTTCTATTTGGGTCGTGGGGGAAGAGAAGGTGCTCATTACATCAATGCAGCTAAAGACTTAAATTGAGGAGACTTGCTCTTGATAAGCTGTCTCCACAAATATACAGCACTTCATTTACAGCTCTCCAGTAGGCCAATTGCTAACGTGCTTGACAAATTAACAAACCTAAGACCGTCCAGTAAGACAGTCTCCACCCACGCCTCACCCCACTTTCTGATATTCTCCCTCATTCCTATCTCCTGAAGTGACACAATCTGGGATACAATTTCTCAAACAGCTGTTTCCCAGTATCTCACTCACATGATGTCCTTATGAATATGATCCTGGACAATGAGTAATGTCCTATCTTCACCAAATATATTGACAGGCACGAAGGACTAAATGGCCTCCTGTGTTGAAAATGTCTAAGGTTCTGTAGATGCATTTTTAGTGGGTTGCAGGCAGTGATCAGGAACAGTCAGAATATTTATACTGTCTTATAGATGATTGTTTCAATAAAAAAATTAAGTTGACAGGGAATCGGTTTATTCTTGCATCTCACCACATCTTAAAAAAATAAACATGAAAATCATTTGTTGATGTGCAACATTTGATTCCTGTATACTGATCAAAGCTTTTCACTCGGTTGCTCAAGATGTCGAAAGGTTAAACCAACCTTTGTTACATATTCGACCTTTGTATTGGGACTAAGCTTCCTGTAGGATTTTAATTTCTATTTAGTCTTAATCAAAAGTCTTCCTAAAACAATAATAATTTGTGTATTTGATATAGCGCCTTATTACATCTTTGCGACATCTCAAAGTGTTTCACAGAATATAATGTAAAGTGAATTGCCTATATATTTTCCTTTCACGTCCTTTCCCGACGTGAAAGGCGCTATACAAAAGTAATTTTGTATTGTATTTTGTGGGCGATTCCCGGTAGCCAATTGTACCCAGCAATGTCCCCAAACAATGGATTGATTGACCAAATTATTATTGTTAATAATAATCCTTGCATTTCATATAGCGCCTTATCACATCTTTGAGACGTCTCAAAGTGCTTCACAAAAAAATGTTTTTGAAAGGATTATTACTCCCGGAAAACTATGCGTCAATCGAAGATTTGGCCTTGAACCCTTTGCCTCAGTCTTCTACCGTTCATCACTATTATGGTTGATCAAGTAAGCTCCCCTCCCGTCCACCATATAAAACATTCCTCCACTCACCATGTCCAGTTAGTGTGCCTGCTAGTCCACTAACACTTACCTGGGGGTTGTGGCTGCTTCTCTGTAA
Organism: Callorhinchus milii; assembly: GCF_018977255.1. Classification (NCBI taxonomy): domain Eukaryota; kingdom Metazoa; phylum Chordata; class Chondrichthyes; order Chimaeriformes; family Callorhinchidae; genus Callorhinchus; species Callorhinchus milii. Next base: position 63,605,121 of record NW_024704746.1, on the reverse strand, counting down.
AATCCCATTACTGTGAAATTGAGCAAGGGAGGGGATAATAAAACTAAAGGAGAAAGAAAGCAATGCAAAGGAAAACAAAGGCAGGAAAATTGAGTGAAGAGGTAGGAAACAAATTGAAAAAAAATGTACAAAGGTGAACATTAAAAGTTAAAATATGGCAGAAAATAATTGAATTCCTGTAACTGAATAAGAAAAACAATGGGAAAAGTAGTCAAGCATAAGAATAGATTGGGAGGGGATGATTATAAACAGAGTGCAAACGTATGGGATTTTATGAAGAGCAAGATGTTGCGCAGGGTGTCCACATAGTTCTCACCCCCTGTAACAAAACAGCGATACAAGACTACGAAGGAGCTGAAACAAGCTGTCTCGAGATGTTTTTCGCCTCATCACTCCATTCACGTTATGGAAGATATTGCACTGAACATGACGACAGATCATTATCTGCCATGAAAATAATAGATACTCTGGACCTCTGAATACAATGAAACACTTGTACCGATTACAATTAAGTACTTTTAAATACAATTATCATTATTCTTCTACGTTTCAGTTGTTGTTCAGTGCTCTGCAGTAAAAAAAAGGAGGTGGGGGGCTAACAGGACTTTGTGGACACCCTGTACTTTTGAGAATTATATGCAGTTTCAGAAATATTGACTGCTTCCAGTGAGTCACAGTGACACCCTGATTATTGTGACCCCACAAGATGACAATCAATTATACTATATTGCTCACTGTCTATTAAACCCTGGATTCCTCCCTCTCATCCTCTCCATTACAAGTTATTAAATTCCCCCTTGAAACACTATCTGCCCCCATTGTTTTTGAGCAATCTGTTTATATGTTCACCATTCTCTGCACAAAGCAGTTAAAATCTGAAGTTCCAAATTTAACACCGCTGAACCTCTAAATCAAACAAATGATTGGTCCATTTTACCTATACATTTTAGAGAAAATTTGGCACACCTATTCTTCAAGAGTCAGTTTGGTCAGTGAAATACTAACATAATTCTATCCCAGTGGTTATTATAGTTAAGCAAGTCCCTCGCCTTATCCAATATCCACAAATCTATAATTTCAGAAGTTATTAGAAACTGATCCTTTCCCTAGTTCAGAGACTCTTTCCACCCACCACACCACATCCCACCTGTCGAACTCCAGATACCAGGGTTCTGAGATCATCTTTTAGGATGTAGGAAATCTGTATTAACTGTATTCTCTCCAGTGTAAATATTCCTAGTTTCTATATATTCTTACTGTAGCTCAACTGCCTAAACCCATTTATCGGTTTGGTTGACTGTTGTACCATCTCCAATACCAGAATGTCCCTACTGCAATACTGGCTCCACATCTACTTAAGTTGTGCCAGACCAGTACTTTGTACAAGCCCATTATTATATCCCATAGCTTATGCTCCACCCTTCCAACTATTCATCACTCTTTCTTACGTCAGCTATACACATCACAGCCTTTTTGCTCTCCTCTCTGCTCCTGTACATTGTGTTGATGAAATTAACCATTGACCCAATTAATTTTCCTCGGTTGTGTTCTCCATTCAGCAGATATTAATCCACATTCCTAGATTTATGAATTTACATGTAAACACAATAAATAACTTGACATTCTCAGCCACCTCTCAACTACTTAATCTATCCAAATCCATTTGTATTCTGTCACTTTGTTCCCAGTTATTTGAAACTTTATCCAATTTGCTACAATCAAATTTGTTCATCTTAGTTCCTTAGCCCACTTTCACACTGTAAACAGAAGCTTCCCTGTAGTTATTCCTGAGGCCACCAACAACAACAACTTGCATTTATATAGCACCCTTCATGCAGCATAGTGTCTTAGAGCACTGCACAGAGTTGGTTCAACGAGCAAGGTTGAAACGGGTAGTGATCATAGGCGCAGTTCAAGAGGAAGGTCTTAAGATTTGATTTAAAGATAGAAGGAACTTTTCTTTTCACTTCTATTATTGTTTTCTCTCAGTTCTGGATCCAGCGAATATTTCTTTCCTCTCCCATTTTAATGCCTTTCACCTTTGAAATAATCTTAGATGGCTATGTGCTGAATGCATTGATAAGATGCAATTATATGTCATTACAGTTCCTCTTATGTACATCTTGATAATTTCATCAAAGAACTAAAGTTTGTCATGCATGCCCAAATATCCCATAAAGTCATGCTGTCTCTCTTCCTCCACACTATCTACCTTGGCTGCAATTGTAATCCACTCTAGCATTCCCTCAAATATTCTACCTATTATAATGTCAGGCTCACCTGTATGCAGTATCTTGGGTCATCGCCACAGCCCTTCTTTTAAATACAAGTTAAATGTGGTTGCCAGTTTTCAGGCAACCATTCCTGGTTTGAGTTATTTTCTGAATTGACCATAGGTTCCTGCTAGACCTTGATATTGCTTGCCAGCTCCCCAAATATCCTAACATGGGATTCCATCCAGTCTTGGGTGCAAGACTAAAAATTGCTGAAATAACTAGTGAGTCAATCCCCATCTCAGAGAAAGACAGATCAACATTTTGGGTGACATGTTAACCTATCTTCTTTCAAACAATGATTGACTTTATGTGCAGTTCCAGCAATTTCGGGGGAGTCTCATTCTGTAAGTGACACAGTTTGATTAAACTCCTCCCATTGCTTAAACAGTTCAGCTCCTGCAAATCAATTCATATTTCAGAAAGCTGGCTTTACTATTGCCTGCCATGTACATTAAAACCAGACTGTTAACATCAAGGCATAAAATATAGACTGTAAAATAGAACAGGCCAAGTGAAAAAGCTTTTCCATTTATAAAATACCAGATTATTAAAAAAAAAGTTACTCACTACATTGTTCCGGCTACAGTAAATTAGTGCCTCTTCACAGTTGTAATCATTGAGTTTACATTATACTGTAGGAAACAAATAGACCAGAGGGCCCCACCTCCAAATAAAAACAAGGAGGGAGGAAGAAACATTTACCTCCCCATAACCGCAAACTACGACTTGTTTTCCACCAAACATCACATCTGTTGTTCTCTTCAAGCTTTCAAAAACATGAAATTCATATAATTAGTTCTCAAAATAATCTACTACACCCAGCAGAAGCACACTAACAACATCAAATGATTATAATCAGGCACATTATTTAAAATGAAGCAAAATATGCGATTAAGGCTTTTGATTAGATGGCTTTTTTATTAGCTTTTCTTGGCAATGTATAATTTTCTTTTTCCTTCAGTTTCCTCACGTCACCCCTAGCGAAGCGTTTTTTTTTGTCAGCCGGATGTCTGACACAAGCAGAAACCCATCACCATACTTAAGAATATCCAAACTATACAAAGTCTTAATATGACGTTCAGTTAAAAATGGCAAAGAAATTAAATATAATATTCAACATTATTCAAAAAAGTTGATCTGCATTGAAGACTCATCCCCCGCAGCCCCCACCTCCAGCTTTTTTTAAAAAAGTTATTTTCCCTGAATCCTATTGACCTCGACCTGCTCAGTGGAGGGGATACCGACCTGATACCACACCTCTACGAAGCCACCTTATAACTAGCCATTAGGATCTGCACAACAGCATCCAAGCATGGCTCTCTTTAAACTGTCCAACTGGCAAATGTCTATGCTCTACTAGTGACACACCCACAGGAGTAAAACTGAGAAAATGACTGCAAGCACAAATCACTCTAAAGTTGGATATTCAGTCAGTCTTGAGACAATGTTAGAACCGCTCATTTGAATCCCTTGTCATTTAAAAAAATGATTACACCAACAAACAGATTTAACACAAAGTTAGTCGATAGTCACTAACTGAAAGCACATGTAAAGGGAAAGATCCAATTACCTACCCGTCCAATATAGATTCTCTGCAGCAATAGAGATTGTCAAACTTCTGCTTGGTCACAGAATCGTTCACATTCATGGCTGGGACACACAGCTTTCCAGCTTTGGACAACTGGTAAAGTCTAAATAAGAGAGGCAAAAATCAAAACAAAACTCCAAATATGCCTGCAATATGTATGGTTCAGAGTTCAGAATTCAAGCGGGCTGCTATTGAGAATTATAAAGTACAAATTGCTGAATATTACAAGATAGTTTCAACAACTACAACTTGCATTTATAAGAACAACTTTCATTTACATAACGCCCCTCACACATGCTAGTGAATGCTTGACAGTGGCAGTCACTGTACAAAGTGCCACGGTACAAAGGTATTTGAAAACGAGTGTAAGGATCTTGAAATAGACCCGCATTCGGTGATGGGGAAGCAGTGGAGCCTGGCTAGAAGTGTTGTGATGGGGTTCGGAATTTAGTACGGGTGAGTATGCGAGCGGAGGAGCTTTGGATCAGCTGGATCCTGTGCATGGTGGAGCTAGGGAGACCGGCAAAGAGGGTGTTTGAGAAGGGGGTGACGAACGCATGGAAGAGTGTTTTGGCTACATTCAGGATAAGGTATGGCAGGCAATGTGGCGGAGGTGGAGGAAGGTAGACTTGGTCAAGGACCGGACGTGGGGAAGGGAGGGAAGCTCAGCTGTGGGTCGAACCTGACGACTAGCTTGCGCACTGGTTCTGTAAGTCTGAAGGAGGCCAGGGAGGTTGAGGAGGTCAGAGCGCAGGATAGAAGATGTTGACGGGAGCCAATGAGTATGGCTTCCATCTTATCAACATTGAGTAGTAGGAAGTTTTCGCTAGTCTGCGCCATGATGTTCGCTAGACAAGCTGAGAGAACATCGGCGGACCTGGAGACACTGCTGGAGGAGGAGAAGTAGATTTGGGTATCATCCGCATACCCCATATCTGCGGATGACATCGCCAAGAAGGAGCATATAGATGATGAAAAGGAGGGGGCCAACAATGGAGCCCTGGGGTATACCACAGGTGACCGGGCGATGGCGCTTTTCACGTGGGGTGGCGTCTCAAGAGTACTTGTACAGTGCTTACCCCACTGCTGCAAAGTTACACAGTAAACGTCTGGCAAGAACAGGATCCGTTTCAGCTGCAATGCTCCCATGACACAGTCTGCCAGCACATTCGGGAGTCCTCCTGACATGAAAGGCACTATACAAATGTAATTTTGTAATGTATTGTCCACGAGAAGAGTTCAACACTCACCTATGGACACCAGTTACACTTTCTTCCACTATGCCTTTGATCTTCTTAAACATGTTGGGATATTTCTTGTAAATCCAGTGGGTAAGATCCCCGCCATCATCAAGAATCTGCAATAAACCCCAGCTATTTGATAAGTAAAGCATGCAACGTTAACAGAGAATACAACGACAGCACATTTATCTATGGAAACCTTAAAATAAACACTACAAGTCAAATCTTTCATTTATGCTGCATTGAAATACATTCTGATCAAACTTTAGAGATTATTATTGTTGAGCAACACATCGCCTTTACCATGTTAGGCTGCCATCCTTCTACATTCACACAACGATCAATGCACCACCAGAAATCGTCTTCGGATTCTCCTTTCCAGGCAAAGACTGAATAAGCTGACATGGGTAGAAAAGGAAAGATCACCCTATCATGAAAATATTGGGATAGAAGAACAAAAAACGAAACTGTATAATACTTCTGAATTTAAGTTGCATTTGGTAGCCTTAAAATGAGCATGTATTACAATGAAATACCAAAGCAACTTATTTTTGAAGAATTGTATTAGAAATTATACAATAAAACTGCTCTGAAACTGTCTTAATAAGAATATTATGAATTGGTCTCAAACCAATGCATACACATTTAACAGGGAGGCCATTTGGATTGACTTCAGCAGCAGCCCCCACACCCACTCAAAAAAGAAATGCCCACTGGAAGGATCATGCATGCTTACCATTCTATGCCATTATTAGGCACAGCAGTGCTCTTAATATAAGTATGAGATCAAGAACATGTCTACATTCCAATATGTTTTGTGACAATTACAAATATAAAAATTCATTTTAATGCAACTATAATAGAAAAAGAATAATGCAGAAACTCACAAAATTAATTATTGCAAGTTTTTGGATTGTTTTAAATTGATGTCAAACGTTCAGTTCAATGTCAGTTTTATTGAAACCTTTTAGGCTCTTTATTAAATAAGTTAAATTGTGTACATGTGGAATAAAGGATGATCAAAAAACGGAACATTTGAGAAGAATGTGAGATCACCTGCACACAGTCTCAATTGGGAAAAGCTACATGACATTTTTGGGAATGGGGAATAAGGGCATAAGAATCAGAGAAGACTAATTTAAACGCTGTTGAAACATTTTATAATAATAATAATCCTTGCATTTGATATAGCGCCTGATCACGTCATTGAGACGTCTCAAAGCGCTTCGCAAAATACACCGTAAAGTGAATTAAGTAATTTGTGGGCGAAACACGGCAGCCAATATTGAAGCGGAAAAATAAAAGTATCTGAATTCTGTATTTAAATAATCTCTTCACCAGAGAATCTCATCAATACCGCCACTTACAGTTTTCAGCCAGAGCAGCAGCTACTTCGTTTTGTGTGGAATAGATATTGCAGGCAGCCCACCGGCACTGTGCTCCAAGGGCAGCAAGAGTCTCCATCAGCACCTGCGCAAATTCCAACAAACCACTCAGATCAGGAATAAGGGGGACAGAATAGCTGTCATCACTGACTGCTCAGTTTAAAAAAAAGTTCACATTTATACAACTCCTTTCACATCAGAACGATGTCTCAAAGTATTTCACACAATTGACTGAGAGCCTGAGCGGTGTAATAAAGACAGAGACAGGTCTAAGGTGAGCTTTAGAAGGTGGAGAAACAGGAGGCAAGGTAGAGGGATGGAGTTTCAGAAAACAGACACAGTAGTTGAAAGCTCACCCACTGATGGTGGAGCAGAGTAAGAAGGTGAGGTGAACCAGATAGGCGTTTGCTAAGAAGAGGGATGGGATAAGGCAACAGGGTTGTAGAAGTAGGGTGGGTCAAGGCCATGGAGGCATTTGAATGCAAGGCTTAGAATCTTGAATTTGATCGGCTGGATGAATGGGAAGCAGTGGAGCTGAGCATGGTTGAGGATTCACAAAACCTGGTCTGGGAGAGGGACATGAGCTGCAGCATTCTGGATGGTCTGCAGCTTATGTTGGGAGGAGCTGAGTATCCAGCAGGCAAAGAGTTTGAGTAATTGAGCCTGGAGGTGATGAAGGTGTGGATGAGTCTCAGGCAGAGGTAATGGTACAGGTAGGCAATGTTGTCAAGGTCAGGAAAACAGAGCTAATTAGAGCTCAAATTAAATGTTTGAAGGATAGTTCCTGGGTTGAACAGGATACTGAGGTGAGAAGGTACAGACAGCAGCCATGCAGGAAAGGCTCGGTTGTTGAACTGTAGAAAGACCAAACTCATCCAACTGATGCCAGAGGCAATCAGTTAGAACAGCATTGGAATTGCAGGAAGTTGCTGTCATCTGTGCACATGTGGAAGTGAAGCCAATGCCAATGGATGTCAGCTTGGCTCACTTGGTAGCACTTTCATCTCTGAGACAGCAGGTTGTGGGTTCAAGCCCCGCAACAGGATTTTTGAGTTTATAGTCTAGGCTGATACTCCAATATGTTGCTTTGCCAGAGGTGGCGTCTTTCGGATAAGATGTTAAGCCGAGGTCTCATCTTATTGTTCAAGTGGAAAAGATCCAGCAGCACTATTCAAAAAGAGAAGGGAGTTTCTCCCAGTGTCCTGGGCAACAATCCCCCAGATAAAACATTGGTCATTCACCTTGTGGCCTTTAGCGGGACATTGCTGTTTCTGGGACATTGTTGTGCACAAATTGGCGGTTGTATGTTTGCCCACAAGTACAGTCACTATACTACTATACCCTCTATTCCCTTCTTTCTCATGTATGCATCAAATTTTCTTTTAAATAAAATGATGCTATTGGCTTCAACCAGTCAGTTCTACATTCTCACCATGCTCTGCATAAAGAAGTTCCTCCTAAAATGTACTATTAGTACCTTACATATATGCTCTCTCTTTTGGACTCTCCAACAACAACTTCCATTTATATGGCACCCTTTAGGAGGTATAATGTCTCAGAGCAACAAGTTGAAGCTATCAATGTCCACTTTATTTTATTGTTGTAGTGTACATTTATTCCTTTGGAATTAAAGCTGAGGACTCCATTTACATTCTATATGGCCTTGTCCAGCTGTGCTGCTACCTGGTGAATGTGAATCCTAAATCCCCAGTTCCTCTACCCCCGTAGATCGCTTACATACAGGATGTATTCAGTGTCTTGATTTCTTAGAACTAGCAGAGAGTAGACTTGAATTGCTTTAGCTAGACTGGAAGGTTTTGAAGGTGAAAACACAGCATGTACTGTGTATGAACATCATTGCATTATGAAGTTCTATTATTTTAAATAGCACATGCACTCACCGCAGTCTGGGCTGTAATGTGAGTGCAGCCAACTATCTTAGCTCCAGCCAATGGTTTTTCTCCCTGGGCTCGCTTCCTCAGAGCCATCAGAGCTGGCATTTCTGCACCAAAATAAGTGTGAACATAAAATGAGCGATTAGTTTTTAAAATGCACTTGGCAGATTTACTAACATGGAGTTTGCCCAGGACTCTGCCCCAGTTCACCTCAAATTCATTACTGATTACAGAATCAGACAAGATCGAGCAATGGTTAAGAAAAGGGAAGGTCACAGGTTTAAAGTACTCACTGAAGGATAAATATCTAGGTGAAAAACTTGTTTTATAACCGTAGAAAGCAATTAAACTTTGAATATTCTGAATCACTTACAAGCAATGGCACCCCACAACAGCATTACTGTAATTTAGTTAGACTAAGAAACTGCTTTATCCAGCAGTATTCTTTTCATATTTACCATCTTAAAATGTCCATTTAATATAACATCAATAATCCTCCCAACGACTGTTGGTTAATCAATTAGTTAGGAAGTTTTTGTGCTATTTGAGAAACGATTCTAAGGAAATTAGGTCACATGTGAAGCAGCTACTCAGAAAACAATTAAAGCAATAAAGAAATCTGTATGACCCTAGGTTTTGTTTATCAACAGTGGGTAGAGTACAGTAACCTTAATGTACCTGCTACCTTTAGAATCAACTAAGATTACCAATAAACAGAAAACTTCAGTAAGGAGCATAATCCGATCAACCAGAAAATTTAGGTAAAGTTGTTCAATCCATGGTGATCTGTTTTGACAGGGGGCCCAGTAGCTCTATTTTCACTGGACAAATTGAGTGCAGTTCTGTTCTTGTTTTGTCACTCACTTGACCTCCTTCTTCTGAATGTACCATTTGGGATGCATTAACTTATTACCGGTAGAAAGTGCACTTTTGCTATTTCAAAGCACCATGCCTGTTTCTGCTGATAAATGAACAGAGTGGAAGATCAAATAATTGTCAGTTTACAAAGGTTGTGGTTTATCTTTCACCTTGCTCAGCAATTTCAACCTCTCTGCGTCCAAAGTCTGCCTGTTTGATATTCTTGATGCAGAAATCTCCATTGCCCTTCGAGTTCTTCTGCTGTTTGTCACGTGGTGAGGTTTCATCATCTGAGCTATCTGTGTAGGATGCCGCTAGGGGCAAACGAGAAGCAGTAAAAATCTTGCAATTGACAAGAATCAAACATCAACCATTCTCTCTAATTCCACCCCTATTGAACTGACAAAAGTGTCCACGTCTTTAGCAATTGGGCTATTTTGATACAAAAAATAAAATCTAACCTTAACCTTCCATCTCCATTAAATAATTCCAATCAGTTTGAATTTCGGTTTCAAAAAAAAGTTGGCAATTATTTACAAATGTGAAAAAGTAGCTTATTCCTGCAACACACTTTCTCCCAATATCTAATATAACATTACTTATAGCTGTAGTAACTCATCTCCATGAAAGCCTATTTACCAGGTAAGGGTACAAACTATGATCCAGAAATTTCAGTCAGATATTATACATAGTAATTTAAGGAGGTAATTTAATCCTTCTGCTTATAACCACAGGGAATGGTAATAGTTTGAGATTATTAAATGACTATGCAGTGTTGGCATAATTGGGTTTTCTCACTTTGTGAATAAACCATATGCACATGTAAAATCAGCCTAAATTAATTATTTCCATGAGCCCTCAATTGTAGAACCTTTATAGCAATTGTTACTGAAGCAACTACATATTTGCAATGCAATCCATAGTTTGCATAACAAAACCTCTTGAAATATTGTAGTTTATTTCTGTTATAGAACAACGTTAACTGGGAAAGAGCAATAATCTCTTCCATGTTACCATCTAAATCACTTCCACCATTTTTACCTATATTATGGTGCCACTAAAACAATCTCATTTTATGCTTAAATGCAGAGTATCCTTTTTATATTACATAGAAGTAAAGAATTCTTTCACTCCTAATGTAAAAACCTGAAAGGTTGCTGCTACAAAACGGAGTCCACTTATTAGCATGGTTATATAGTTTATAAATGCTCAGGGTAACACTTTTGCGGGAGGAGAAGAAAATTTGGCAGGGCTCTACCTGGACAACGTTTAATTCTAACAATTTGTAACCACAAGGGGAAAAGGCTGCCCTGCCATGGAGGCTGAAATTGACAACATTTGAGCGTTTCTCACTCAAACTAAGCCTGCATAAATCTCCATTACTTTATTACGACTCCTAATCTTTGTGGATTGTTCAGCTTTTGCCCATCTACACACAAATGTTGCTCCATATTCCTTTCCAAAGAAAAAGTAAAGCTGGTTAACAAACAAGCAAGTGTTCGGAAGTTAGTGTACATGGGCTCAATAAGTACTGTGTTTTCAAATCAAGGAAAGCAGTCACAAGTACATATTCTTTTGTTACAGTTCCAATCATGAGGCAGGGACACTAATTTGTGCAGTCCAGGACCCTGAAACACATGCGATTAAACACCACAACAACAAAATTACATTTATAGAGTGCCTTTCACGTTGGAAGGATGTCCCAAGGCGCTGGACAGTCAGGGGTCAGGACCCGAGCGTGGGGGAGGGGTGGGGGACGGGTGAGGGAAGGCAACTGAGGTACGATCGAAGAGGAGGGTCCTGAGACCGGCCTTAAGGGAGGCAAGGGAGGAAGCGAGGCGAAGGGGCTGTGGGATGGAGTTCCAGAGTGTGGGGGCAGAGAGACTGAAAGTCCGGCCACCGATGGTAGGGCGGGTCGGGCGGGAGACATGGAGCAGGCCGGAGCCCACTGAAAGGAGGGAGCGGGCAGGTTGGTAGGGAGTCAGTGGGTCAGAGGTAGGAGGGGCAAGGCCATGGATGGCCTTGAAGGTGAGGACGAGGATCTTGAATTCGATTCTCTGAGGGATGAGCCTGGTGAAATGCTGTACACTGTCCTTGGGACATTCTCCCGACATGAAAAACGCTTTACAAATGTAATCTTGTTGCTGTTGTTGGTGCGCGAGAGTACACGAGCTGCAGAGTTTTGGATGATCTGCAGCTTGTGAAAGGAAGAGTTGGGAAGGCAGAAAAGTAAAATGATGTAGTAGAGGTGTATATCTATAATTGTACCAGTTAGGATTAACAACAACAACAAAATTACATTTGTATAGCGCCTTTCACGTTGGGAGGACGTCCCAAGGCAACTTATTACAAATTAACTAAAATACTATTACATTCTGCTGCCCTTTACTGAAATGAACTCACTGTGCATTTGACCAGTTTGGCACAAACAGAAGAGATCAGTAAACTGGATAAAGAAGCAACTTAAAAGGCTGTTTCTTTGAAGCACAATGAGGCACTGTTTCAAGGAGCTTTTTGGGCTGCACAATACAGGTATATTTAAATAATGATTCATCAATTGCTTTCAATTAATCCTCTTGTAATGGGACAAATTAAATTCCTTATCTGTGCATTTTAAGACAGATATTTACTCTAAGGTTTCCCTTTGTAAAAAGTTAATGAAACATCTAAATGGTTCATTACCACACAAGTCAAATATGCCTGCTGAAGGCAAAGCAATTAATTTAATTTGTTTTTCCTTAAGGCGAAATAAGTTCATTCTACCACCATGCAATATTAAAGAGATTGCATGAACCAGAATCCAGAAAAGGTCTCTTTGAAAGGTATGAAATTATCACGGGTTGTGCCAAAATAAGGTTACAATCACCAGATTTAAATCAGTGCTGAATACTTTAAAAAAAATTCTGGTATATTTCTGCATGAAATGGTTTCAAAATATTACTTCATCTGCACCAGGGTAATGTCAGAAGCACCACAATTATGTGTTGTACAACAGCACTTCAGGATAAACTATATCATGCTGAATGACATTTACATTTTTTAAGGGTGTGAAATCCAATCTTCTCTGGAATAGCTGTGCACTAAATGCTGTAAAGGTAGTTGATCTGCCCTCAGGAATTCATTTAACATGATCTAGTTCAAGGATTTTCAAACTGGGGGGCACACTGTTGGGGGGGGGGGGTGAGAGTAGAGTGTCAGGAGCGGCCGGCCTCAGAGAAAAAAAACAATACAACCAAAATACCGGTTCATCCTGTTCCTTGCAACTGAATTATCAACTGGGGACAAGAGGCCAAGGGGGTAATGAGCAGGAAAAAAATGCAGATCTCGTTTACCCTGAAGTACTATTTTAATGTTCCTATAAGGTGGGGGGGGGGGGGGGGGAAGAAGTGAGGAATAGGCCTAAGGAACAGAAAGTTTGAAGGGTGCTATATAAATGCAAATTGTTGGTATTGCTGTTCTTCAGAGATAATGAACAGCAAGGGATCTGAACCTGCAACTTGTTTGGTTTTGTGACCTAATACTGCCTTTACACAACCCCAAAAGGGACATTTCAACTATCCAAAGATTAGCATGATTTTGTATCAAATGCAGAGCTAGTTTAGCAAGAACTGGCAAGCTTCGATCAGGATTTGTATCGGCAGATCAAAAGTCTCCATTTGCAAGTCTTTATATCACTGCATTTATAGAAATTAAATGTAAGTGAAAAACATAAAAGCACTTAAAATACTTTAAATAGAAGTAATGGAATTTTGGTAAAGCGCTATAATCTCTAGGTGAAGTTTGGCAATAGGTTAAGTTTACTGGATAGAAAAGAACATAAATAAGTTTAGTATATGACATACAAGTTACACTTCCATGTATGTTTTTGTCTTTTTTAGCAGAAGTGAATGACTTGTAAACGAAATTTCCAACATCTGTGAAAACTTTAAGGGTTGCTAATAATTCAATTTATATATATTAAGCAAGGATCAAGAATTGCACACAATATGGTTAAATAAAATAGTACTTTCTGCAGTAGAATTCTATGATCCATCAACTATGCCTTTGCTTGGATGTAGTGTATAAAACTGACCTGAATTTGGTGAGTGTTTGACTTTGTCCGCAGTATTCTACTACAAAAGACAAAGTCAAATGCTCCAAATACAAACAAACAAAATTACATTTGTATAGCGCCTTTCACGTCAGTAGGACATCCCAACGTGCTGGACAATCAGTGTTTTGGATAAGGCCTGGGGGCAGGGGAGGGGGAAAGGTGGGTAACTGAAGGCATGATCGAAGAGGGTCTTGAGATGGGTCTTGAAGGAGGCAAGGGAGGGGGCAAGGTGGAGGGACTGCAGGATGGAGTTCCAGAGGGTGGGGGCCTGCCTGCCAATGGGTCGTACATTAAAAATCATATATACCCCAAATACAGCTGACAATGAACTTCTCTCAAGCATACATACTGTTATCATTCCAATGAAGTTCAGGAAGCGCCTACCTGAGCTGTAGCTGTCTGTTGAGGATTGGGAGATTGAGCGAGAAAGTGAACGACGACCTATTTTAGTTGGACGTTTGTTGAATTCTTGTTTTTGGTCTGCAAATTGGATCTGCTATTCAGTAAGCAAAATGGAAAAAAAATTAATGTAGATTTTCAATTACTATGAACGAGCAAGTTTAATAATGCTTACAAAAACTTTAATTGGATAACATATAAATGAGTGTACAAACATGCTGAATAATATTTCTGCATTTTATATCACAAAGGGAGATTTAACAGAAAAACATTAAGGTTACGCAAAAGACTTGCAAGCAGAAACATTGTGTTTTCAGAGAACTATCTTAATATAGATCCACTGGATCTGGATAGGTAATGAGGTTCTTCTAGTCTAATGGAGAGTGACAATTTCACAAACACAAAAAGCACATTTTACTAGCTATGTAGAACAACAATCGTTACCTAATACTGTTCATTATTTCAAAGTGCATCAGCCCGAACATAAAAATCAGGAACTACAGCATTCCAAACCAACATAAATTGCTCTTCCATAAAGTACACAAACAATTTTTACCTGTCCCGTGTCAGTGAGATTACAGCAAAGCTTTTAATTCACCATTATGCTAAAGTCAAGGTCAGGTATTCTCGCTTGCACTATACTGCAGGACTCCACAATAAACACGCCAAAAGAAATCTGGTCACTCAATCCATGACGTTTTGTGGAATACTGCGAATTGGCTGTCGAAAGCGCTATATCAAATGTAAGGGTTATTATTATTATAAAAATATTGAACTCCAACTAATAGATCTAATACATCAGAAACAAGTACACCAAGAGATCAGCTCAGAATGACATAAATATGGGCAAAAATTCCTCCCAGTATAGGTTCACACAAGACAAAACCTGATGAAAAGCCCATTCTAATCTCTACAATCTGATAACAGATAAAGTAAAAAATTCATAACAATGCCTTTGCACATTGGCAATGATGATTAAATATATAAGTATATTTTTTTAAATATGAACATATAAATAAAAGTTCAGATTAACGATATACAAATTGTTCAACCCCCACACCACACAAAATTCCTAAACACATTCGAGCAGCTATAACCAGGTTGGCTGAGATTCATCCATCTTACCCGTTTCACAGGGTTAGATGTTGAAGAAGGGTTCTGTCCTTTTAACATGGTTAGATAATCCGTAGCTCAGTCACTCCCCAACCCTAGTTGTTACCATTCAGTGCCATGACTCCAAATTCATAGGTTTGCGATACAATTGCATCTGATGCTGCCTGATCTGTACTTTAATATACCAACTTTCTTTGGTACTTGGATTAGATGCGCTTATAAAAAGCGGACTTCCAGACTAATTACCAATTGGCAACATTCATTGGCAGAGAATTAATGGCGCAATTATGTTAAGCTACTAAATTGCTTTTAGTCTGAACAACTAATGGCATTGTTCCATTAGAGCATATAAAATCTGGTACGCGGTATTGGATTTGGACCCAGAGAACATCAAGGTGGCTGGCACGTTGCAAGTCAAGCTGTCCTGTGGAAGTCCCCCTACCATCAGGAAGGCAGATGTCCATCAGATTGCTGATGAGGAAACTCTTGAGCTGCTGAGAAGCATTACCAGTGCAAAAATACTGAACATTTGGCAGGCAGACGAAAAAACACAGATTTACCACCAATTAGCAAGCAATCATATTCTGTGCCCCTAATATTTCCTCCTGCGTAAGTAAGTACCTTACCGATAGTAAGATACTTAGTTGATCAGAGTTTTAGATCTTAACTAGATTATGTGCAAAACCGACCAGAAAGAACAATTGAGTTCCATTTGGCGAGTCCGTTAAAAACAAATCATGCACTTCTCCATCTCTCATACACTCACGATTAGAATCTCGTGAACATCAAGTTTCAGCCCACAGTGAAATTTAAATCAGTGTGCTGGTCAGAAGCACGTCATACAAACAGTAGATTGTATCACAATGTAAAAAAAACTAGAAAGTTTACCTTTTTTTAAAATTCCTTATTAAAATTAAATGGTTACTTGAAACAAGTTTGAAAAAAAGTGACCAATTAATCCCATGACATATGTTTTGAGCTAGCTACATAAGAAACAAACAACAACAAAATAACAAGAACTTTACATAGCATTTATCAAGCTGGGCAGCATCCCGGAGCTACTTTTCCTATGTAGCTAATTCTTAGCTACGTAAGAAACAAACGCATTGTGCAATAGGAATAGTGGAATACGTCTTAATTCTGTAGTACAAAAGTATTGGCAAAAATGTATTAACAATGATAGAAGCCCAGTCAGAAGATAGTCTTAAATCCAATTTTTGCTCATATATTATGGTATCAGTATGACTCAGACATCTGTATTAAGCTTCAGGTTAATAAATAATAATCCTTGCATTTGATGTAGCCCCTTTCATGTTGTTGAGCTATCTCAAAGGTTTACTTTATCCTCTACTATAGGTTACCATTCATACACATTAGGGAATAAAACTCACCCTCCAACCAGGGCTTTGAAAAGCAGAAGTACTTTCCCAATTATCCATCCTTCAGATTTGTTGCAAGTCAGCCTTTGCCTCAGATTCAGAATTAATATTTCTCAGCTCCACTGGTCAAACAAAGCTAATCTAGCAAAATCCTGAAGTTTTTTTGGGGGGTTGAGAGCTTAAAAGCAAAATTAGAAAAAGATTAAAGCCCTTCCGCACAAAATATCTCGTCATTTAAAGCTTGATTCTGGTACTTCGCTAATTTTATTTCCCGGATTACAGGAGGCAGCCTTAAGAGGATTGGTGCATTTTCAACGCTACTAAACACACACAGTTTGAGCAAGTAACAAAGAAATCTATTCATTTCAGAGAAAAGCCAAGTCCTCGCAATCATTGGCAATGGTTATTAATTGAAACAGTGGACAAGCATCGTGCTTACGGAATCAGTATTGGGCAATTCTTAATAGAATACTATTCTCTCCGTATATCACAACTTCATTCAAGCTGCTTTCTAAAATACACACCAAATAGAAATAGCTGTAAGTTTGAAAATATTGATGGGTTTGAGACACCCAACCCCCTGGCCAAACCACAACAACAACTTGCATTTATATAGCGCCCTTCTCACAGGGGATAGAGTCCCAAAGTGCTTAAATGATGTTAATATTAATTGAATGTAGAAAGAAACAGCTTGAGGTAATGGCTTTCACCTAGCATTTCTTCTTACCTTCCTCCCCAAACCGAATAGAGACACAAGGACACAAGGTCAAACACCCAATTCCGAGCCACAGATTTAGCAAAAATCCTCAGAAAGAGATGTTAATAATAAATGCAGGTAGTAAATTCAACAGGGTATTTGACAATCTCATTTATAGTACGCCACCCACCACGAGGCACAGACTGATTCATTGTGAAAGAACAACCTCCAACACCTTTCCTCATGAAGATAAGGAAACCATATGGATGTCAGACATAAATCTTTACCTTGCAGCCCACGGAGCTTGTGAGTGTTATCAACTCCATAATTAACATGCAATGGTAAATTTTCAGGGCAATCACGATCACATGAAAAATTGAAGACAATGATTATTTTGGGGACCAGTTGAAAAGCAATTATCCTGTTTGGTCCTGCACATGCCTAAGTAAGTCACTTCTAACAGAAACAGTTTCCAACATTGGTAAGTCAGAATGATGAAACAAAAAGTCTCTCTGACCTCCTCATTCCCCAATCTACCACCCAGCGCCTCCACTCGACTGGCACCGGCCTCCTGCGTGTCCCTCGTGCCCTCTGCTCCAACATTTGAGGTTTCACACTCAGCCACTACGCCCCGAAACTCTGGAACACTCTCCCTCAATCCCTCCGCCTTGCATCCTCTCTCCCCTTTTTCAAATCCCGCCTTTTTCGATCATGCTTACGGCCACTCCATCCCCCCCTCCCCCGGAGTCAGGTTGAGCCACTGCAAAGCCCTCTGAGACTCTACCCTGTGTGGAGGGCGCTATATAAGTGCAAGTTGATACTGGGGTTTGCTGGGGATTGAGATCAAGAGGGTGAAAGTAAAGGGATGGTGGGGGGGAATGCTGAGGTTTTTTCACATTGGTAAAACATCTCAAAGCAATTAATTGACTAAATAGAGATGGTTCCTTTTGTTTTAATGCTTTAAGGATACTGTTGAGGCACCATGGGCGACATACAATTGGTGCCAACCAAACACTCAACTTGGAGTCAGAAGATTCAGGGTTTAAACCACACGATAATGTCTGACCTAGATCCATTATATTCAGAATGTAATATAATAATATGTCATTCACTGAGTGGATACAGGGTGCTGCAAAAGAATATCCTTAGATAAACAGAGGAAGAATCTAATTAGTCAAATCATTTAAATATAAAACAATCATAGAAATGTTCTCTACATTTTAAAAGGTTAAAGCATCCTAGCAATATTGCACTATTGCAGATTCGTAAAATTGAGATTCTTTGTTCACACCTGTGAAATTCCCTACTTCTAAACAACTTTGAAAAACTAGACCTTATAACCTAAATGTTTCCTGTTCAGCCACTTCATACTTCACATCAATAACAATACAGAGGGTTTTTTATATAATCTTCAAACAATACAAATACTGATGTAATTAAACCCTGAAACGAGAAACAATTTCATTTCACACTATTTTTCACACTCACCCAAGAACCATGGTCACCAATTCGATCTGGAAATTCCAATCCCTTTCACAGCAAATAGCACTCCCTTTCCTCACAATACAACTATAAAAAAAATTGAATGGCCATCTTATATATGCTAATGTTTAAATTGAAGCATTCAGTACAAATTCCTTCCCCTAAAAAGAGCTTGTTGAGGACGGAACTGAGGAGACCAATGAGCAGGGCATTGGAAAAGTAGAGTATGAAAGCAACAATTGCTGGAAGTGGAAGAGGGTTTCAGCCGTGTGAAGGTAAGATATTGCAGAAGCAGGCAACAGACCAACTTAGCACAACAGCAGCTCAGGTCCTGGGGCTTTTTTTAAAATATAACTTCATCTTATACTTGGACACATATGGGTTTTTAGAATATATTTTTAAAAGATTAGTTTCTGTGCAAGCAGTTCTTTCATTAATGAAAGCTATTAAACAAATAACCAATGCACTTAATAACCCCCAAAATAAAAGGTTTAAGTTTCCCAACACGAATAAACTAATGCCACACGTACTAGTAGTTTAATACAAGCTGCATAACATACACTGACTGGTACAGTGAAGATCTTGTCCCAAAAAATTCTGCACTTGCTGATTTCTTCTACAAAATTGTACATTTCACACAATTCCAAAATTCATTTTTTTGTACTTATGGCTGGGGAAAATATTCAGTTTTGCTATAGTGCAATATAAAATTATGTTGATAAGAATTAACACATTCTTATATTTTCCTTCTTCGGTATATAAAGGTAACAAAACATACTTTTTCTGCACTTTACTCAGCACAGACCACTCAGAAATCACCACGAATGGCAGCGAGTGAATCATCAACCAGTAGGAGAAAGGGATAACTCAGGGTTTGTTTTAAAAAGAAAACTTTTGTAATGCTTCACCTAGCAGCCTGAATGCCGATAAAGGGCAAAGTTCACCTGAGGTAGGTGTACCTGAATTTCACAAAGCCATTGGACCAAAACCTCAACCTCACTGCCAGGAGTCAAAAGTTAAACCACTCATCTGAGAACCACCAGACGCCTCAGCACATCAACATTAAAACTCTTTTACATAGCTTGGTCAAAAGGGAACGTTTTTGTTTGGTTCGGTTAGAATACTTAAGTCATTCTCCACCATTCAAACAATTTTAGAATGAGGTACAGACACGCAAGCAAATGCACCTAAATGGATAATCTCTTATCACTTGCTTTAAGCAAATTCTGACCAATTTAAACCTCAAATCAAAATACATATATACAATAGACAAAAAAGGGTTCTAAAAAAACGGATCTTTAGAAAAGCGCCAATTTATTGCAGCCCATTCGGTATATTTATTAAAGACAGAGGGAAATGAGAAGAATTACGTTTGATTACAATTTCATTCAGATTCAGCAAGGCTATCTGATCACATTTATACTGTACAAAATAACCACCAAATAAATCTACATCGGACTAAATTGCAGTGTCACCTCTGCAAATACCTGTTCAATAAAGTAGCGGCCACTACTTGATGAGAGGTCAAAGAAGGAGAGGACCTTCTTCATCCTCCTTACTGCAGACAACTTACAATGAGACAACGTGGAGTCGACATGATTTCAAGTTACTGAAAATTAATTTAAATACTCCACCTCTTTACCAATTGGTGTGCACATTAACAGAAGAGTAACAAGATTGTTAGAGACTGTATGCTCTCAGAGAAGCGTACCAGCTGCAAAACCTATAATTACAAATGAGCAGGAAACAATTACCTATTGAGACTGATACTAGAACATTAAAAAGAAATTGGATAAAATTTGAAGAGGACAGGTATAAAAGGGTACATAGAAAGAGCAGGAAATTGGGATTTGAGTAGTTAGTTCCAGTGGAAGAGATAGCATCAAATACGGTTTCACAAACCAAGAAACCTTTTGCTACAATTTTTATGATTCTAGGTATTATGTAACAAACTCATTCCAATGGCCAGAAAAGGGAAAAAAGAATCCATTTAAACAATAAGCCCCAAATTTTTAAAACAGGCTATATATTATAATAATAATCTTTGCATTTGATATAGTGCTTTTCACGTCTTCTAGGCATCTCAAAGTGCTTTACAGAATATACTGTAAAATGAATTGACTGTATGTATATTTGTGGGCGGAACGCAGCAGCCGATTGAGCACGGCAGAGTCCCACAAACAGTTGTGGACTCAGTGACTAAATTATTATTAATATTTTTTGACGGATTATTATCCTCGGAAAAGTAACCCGCCAATCAACTAACAAACAGGTTCCTATTTAATGCAGGTAAACAGAAACGTGTGGAGTAAGGAATCTTCCGCAACTTGTCACCCTACCGGGAATAGAACCCAGGTCTCTTGCTTGCAAGGCGAGCGCTCTAACCACTGAGCGCTATAGTAATTATTCTACATTACTGAAGGTACCTCAAAGCAATATTTAATTTTAGGAACAGTTTTCTGATCCCATACTTAGAAATATTTAAATATGAAACAATTGAAATCCTTAAATTGATTTGTAACAAAAATCATCTTGAAATTATTGTATATACTGTGAGCCAATAAATATAGCAATACAACTAGGCATTTTGTTCTTCCAAACTTGGTCTGCACTTGGATAGAGCATTTTTGAGACATAAAAACACCAGAAGGAAATACTGGTCTTAGGATAATCACTGCTGGTGAAAACAATTTGAGGTGAAGAATTAAGTGGTATACAAGACAAGTGTTTTTTTAAAATGCAGTGTAACCATACACTGAATAAGTCTAGCAACAATGTACATGGTCACATTTTAATGAATGCTTTTTGCATGTAAAATGGAGATCAACAGCTGTCTGTCATATACAACCCATAGGAAATTACAAGTGCATATCCAGGTGTAAACAAAACGCAAATACTGCAGATTCTGGAACACAATCAAGGAACGGATAGCAAAAGACAGCAGGGTAAAAGGGAAGAACGAAAGTCACGCTGAAGAGAAAAGCAGAACTTCTTCAAGACATTCATAGAAGAGAAGTGGCATATCCAGGTGTATGTGTTCTGTAAACTATGTGTAAATACATGTACAAAAGGAATTACAATGAACAATGAGAATGAGTTATTAATTATGTATTTAACTACTAATCCTTTTAAATTCTGCCCCCCACTATCAGATCATGTACTTACGGTTACACCTGTTTCAAGCAATATAGTGAAACCTCACAATTACATTTTATGTCCCAACATCAGCTGCACATCAAGTTGGAATGGCTGTACCCTTCAACGTATGAAATAAAAGAGCAGTTGTGTGTGGAGGAACATGGAATCTTTTGTTAAGAAAAACTGTACCAGAATGCATAGATAAGCCTCCACATGTAGGGTGGTCCAGAACAGTCAAAGCAAGCTAGAATGGTCAGAAGTAAAATAATTTAATCCAAAAAAACAGAACATTTGAATGGAGAAATGCATTGTACTGCATTACAGTAGATCTGTGGAGGAAGCAATCTCCCCTTCTCTTCCTTCCCCTCAGATTATAGGAGTTTATAAAATTTAATGAACCAAAACATCTAAATTACAATTGCTTCAGAAGTAGCATTTCACATGGCATAAAAATGGAAAAGTTTGTATTTCAGTAACCTGACTGAAATAATAATTTTACCACTGGACTGAATCCATTCACATCCATACAATACTCTTCTGATAAAAAAAAATACTTCCTGGAATTTTTCCCGGGACAACAATTTCCCCTTTACAAAGATGCCTAACGCAAGCTGACTGGACCAATGCCAGCCTTGAAACACTAAGAGAGTGATGAGAAGAAATTAGGTGTTACAGGAAATCTGGTTCTTAACAACTGAAGCCTCAGAAGACCACTTTTGTATCTCCTTACTTAAGCCTTATTGTTTCAAAGTTCCATAATGAAATTGGGAGGCCATGCACAAAGCTAATTGAAGGCTAAAATCAGGGCAGCGAAAATACTGTGCTGTTACGACATAAGGAAGGATTGTGCATTTATTTCCAATTCACTAACTCAAATAAGCTAGCACATTATAAAACATTGTATCATTAGCAAATATTCTACAAGATTTACCATTTTGCAATAGTGTAAAATAAAAATATAAAATAAACAGGAGAAATCTGGGAGAATGGCAGGAGTACAAACAGCAATGCTCAAATTAAAAGTTACTCAAATCTTTCCCACTGTTTGTAGCATCTGACACTCACGATATGATCATCTTGCAACTCAATCTATCCCTACTTGGTAGACACATCACATCCACGATAAATTTCAACAAGGACTATCGAAAGGAGAGCCTCTACATCCAAACCTTTCAGTCAAATGAAGGTTTGTACCCAGAGCACTTTGCAATCCTTCTATTTCAGATATGGATTGTTCTGCTTAATACATTTCCATCATTTCCTATTTCTATCAGCTCTAATATCTTGTTACATCTACTCCACTCATACGGATATTCTGTCTACGTGCATGCCAGACATCAAGCCTGATTGAGCCATAATTTCCTGCAGCTGAACGTGGACAAGACAGAAGCAATCCTCCGAGGTTACGACCAACATCTCATTTATGATCCTGACCTCCTCAACCTCCCTGAACCAGTGCACAACCTCTGCATTTAGTTCAATCCTTGGCTCTTTTTCCCCACATTCAATCCCTGACCAAGACCTCCTTTCTTCACATTCACCAGATCGCCCTCCTTTGCTGCTCTCGCACCAAACTCCGTTAAAACTCTTATTCACCTTTGCTACTGCTCGACTAGACTTTTCCATCACACTCCGTGGGACTCCCTACTTCCACCATCCATTAGCTGCAGCTGTTCCAAACTTCTGCTGCTGCATCCTCACCTGTACTACACCCTTCTTCATCCTCCACACATCCACCCAGTCCTCGCCAGGCTCTACTTGCTCCCCATTTCCCAGCGTATTATCGTCAATGTTCTCACCCTCATCCACAAATAGTTTAATGCTCCCTCCTTCTACCTCAACATCTTACAAGTGTACTTAAAATTCAGGTTGCATCTGAACAAGCAACAACAGTGAACAACACGAATGTATTCCTTCAAAC
Source organism: Callorhinchus milii (assembly GCF_018977255.1). Classification (NCBI taxonomy): domain Eukaryota; kingdom Metazoa; phylum Chordata; class Chondrichthyes; order Chimaeriformes; family Callorhinchidae; genus Callorhinchus; species Callorhinchus milii. The sequence goes on along the minus strand of NW_024704746.1, from coordinate 63,581,656 downwards.
AGCTTAATTTCTTGAGTACATACTTTAGATAAGCATAGAGAATAGAGAGGTGGTATTATCTCCACAGTTGGAAGATGAAGCATCCCAAGTTAATGACTGAGGTTTAATATAATTGCATCAACTATAGTTGGAATGGATTCATTAATTTTTTTTGGTAAAAGGAAAACATCTAGTGGCAATCAATGACAAGTCAGCTGGTGCAGATGATATCAGTGCTTACTCGTAACGCAGCCCCCCCATTCTCCATTACTGCCGCAATTTCCGCCTGCATTGAATCGCTGTAAACGTAGTCTTGAGCTGTTGACACATGCGCAGAAGAACTTAATTTCCCGCAATTCGATTCCAACACTTGCTAATAAGTGTGCATGCAGCAACAGGTCAACACGCATTGAATCATAGGAAACGTAGTCTTGACCCATCACTGGAAGCACTTACCGGCTACAGTGACAAAGTACCGCATGGGCACTTAGCAGCATTTTTTAATTATGCGTGCAAAGTGTAGATTATTGATTAAATCAATTTTACACGACTTATACAAGTTTGTCTGCAACTTAGGTTTCACGTAAGGCATATTAAATGTTATGGTCCCGACTGACAACTTGTGAGTTTTCTGTATACTTTAAACCAGTTTTGTCTCTTATTGAGCTTAAAAATGTTCATCTCTGCTCTTCTCAAATTACAAACTACTGAACTTTGTACTTGTATAGGCATAGCCCAAGAGTAGGCTGATCAAATCCACAGACTCACCTGTGGTACCTCTGGGCACGAAACATAGTCCCCTCCAGAAGGATAAAAATATTTGCATTGGTAGAAAACTCCATTACGTGTAGTCTTATCTCTTTCCAATCCCGACAAAGTTTTTTTTCCTGCTCCAGCTTCTCAAGACATTGAATCTGATACTACATCCAGATTTCTATTATTCATGTGGGAGAATTCACAGTAAGTGTTGGCAAGCTATGTCACCACTGGGTTATCATTGTCAAGAACAATCTTTCTTCAAAAGCACATCTTCAACAAAAATCTATCAATAAATTGTCAAAAACAGGTCAATTTGCTCATTTCTCCCCTCTCTAGTGTTGCATCTAGTTTTAGTACCCCCAACTGGCTAGGATCAGCTATTGCAGCACTGACCAGCATCAAATCCAAGACCTTTCAAGTCTATTGGACTACAATAGGAGAGGATTTTAAGAGCATCGGAGCAAACAGCAAGTCTCCAAAGCCAAGAAAATAGACATCACACAGACTTGCACGCACTCAGATGCAACTTAATATTGTACCAGAATGATGAGGTTCAATGGATGAGAAAGATATTTGAACTAAGCAATCATTACATTTCATTTTGCTGAAAGAATATTATGGGGAGTAATCAGATTCATGAACAACAAAGTACCTATTGTGGTTTTTTTAAAGTATAGTCTTATTGTAAGACACAGTACTTTACTAAAATTAGAAACCAACCACAGAAAATGCATTCAGTATATTTTCACTGGAATACTTCACAATAAGGTATCAACAAACAAACCAAAAGAAATTCTCTGCAATCCATCTGCCTTAATTAAGGAAATGTCAAATGTTATTGATCCATTAGGACATTTACATCTACAGTATCCTGTACTGGATGTTCCTTCTTTGTCACAAACTACAACAATGGTAATGATGTTACACATACATAGTATGATTAAGTCCTACAAGTAAACGTGTCTTAACATACAATATATAGGATACTTCACTCTGGATTTTGTGCAGCCAATCTAACCTGGAAATGCTTGAAGCACATGATTGTACTGGAAGGGGTGGGAAGATGGAGGCGTAGCAGGTGGAGGATCAAAAGCGATTTATTCAACTGCACTAATGTCTCTCAACTTAATACGGACAAAGCATTAAAACTTTGAAACCTCAAACCATAGCGCTAATATTTGATTATTCTCTAGGACAATTTTCAAGATGCTATACCACTGTGGCAAAACACCGGTTCCTAATGTAATTTATTTGTGGAGTTTGTGTGACCAGTCTACTGTATTCATAAGGCCACCATCTTAGAATACCATCTTATTATTATTATTATAATACAATATTATTCTAAACACTCCATTGCCATTGTCAGTAGATTTTTGGGAATACAGAAGTTTCATGGTCTTACATAATATACAGAAATTTCACAAAAGATTTTCAATATATTATCAATTTCAGCCAGCACGAGAGGTCAGTAATTTCTCCCAATAGTTTTTAAACAGTAACTAGAGCCTTGCATTGCACTTCTTAAATAATTCAAAGATACAACAAAGGAGCACCTCTGGAGCAGAATACCTGATTGAAATATGTGGAACCTTGTTTCCGTTTCAACTTTGTGAGATCACTTGATTGCTGTTATCAAGAGGGACAGAATTGGATAAGACTGTACTCCTATTTTTGTCATTCTGAAGGAAGCAGAACGACCACAGAAACAGGGAGGAACTGGGTTTGAATGCACTGGATTTGAATTTGAGAGAGCAGAGGTGTTCTATTGTACCAAGGGCTCTGGATTTCGGGGGGGGGGGGGGAGTTTAGAGGGGTAGCAGGTGGAGGATCCAAGGAAGACAAGTTCAGAGGACAAGAGGGTGTTTGAGGGGATTAATGGTGATTTTTTTTCTGCAGGAACAGAATGAAAATAGTGGAGGGGTTGGCTGAGGTGAGGGGATATAGAAGGAGAGGGAGATGAGAAAGAAATAGCTTTCTCAGGGCTGATAAGCTTGGAGACCCCAAGGCCATGGGTGATGAGAAAACCGAGAGGAAGGCCACGGTTGTGGGTGTAGAGGTTTATATAGAGGCTGAGGTTCAAAAGGATGAGGAGATGGGAGCTGAGGAATCAAATGAGTTAAAGAAGGAGATTGAAATTACCCGTGATGAGAAGGCACTTGGTGCAGACGCAGAACGAGAAGAGAGATGTTGACAGGGAAGGAGCTGGGTGGGTTTTTTTTTGGGGGGGGGGGGGGGAAGGGTGACAGACTAACAAGATCTTGAAAGAGAGAAGAGAAAGTATACAGGATGAAATGCTTGAAAGAAGGGAAAGAAACAGGAAAGGACAAAAAAATAGACCAAGCAAGGTTAAGTTCACAGCCACACTGCCAAAGTCTGGGCAGGGAGTACAGTGGCAGGTGTATCCAGGTAGTGAGGCCTCATTGAGGGGGGAAGGGGATCACCTGATGCAACCAGGTTGTAGGAGATTGATGTGCTCATTCAGGTTGAGGCTATGTATGGTGACAGCTTTATTTGAGAAGGAGCGGACAAGCACATTCTAGTGATAAGTTTGCTTTCAGTGGTCTCCAGCAGTTAGTTTCAAGATTTTTGTGTTATTAAAGGTGCCTGGAAAAATGCTGGAAATTTCTCCCTCCCTCTCTTTGTCTAAAGGAATCCAAAAGGTATTTGTATTGCAAAAAAATGTTTTTTTCCACTGCTTGAGCTGAATAACTACAATAAACCATCAGTTTGAAGCTTGTTTCCTTCCATAAGCAGTAACAATCTGAGATCAATACTTAACATGAAAACCTGTACTATGGTCTGGAAAACAATCCAGCCAGTTTGCAATTCAATTTAGAAAACCAATAGAACCTGACAAACCAGATAATGGAAAGGTAACCTCTCCAAACAATCTCCTCCTCCAGCTTCTTTGGGTGAAACAATATCTCCTGCCATTTAACAAAGATGATAACCCTAGACAATTAATCAATCAATTAACCAAGGGTTGCCTAGTGACTTACAGGAGAGCTAATGTAAAATTGTTAAAGTTAAAACAGAGTTCTACAAAAACTCATCAACTGAACAGAATGATGAACAGAGGGGACCACGACTTTCAATTAATCATTACACAGAAATGGTCGGCAAACAGGTCCGAGCTCCAGGGATGCAGCAGAGGGACTTTCTTTGGCTCATTTGCAAAGTCCAGGATCAGGTAGTGGCATCACAGTGGCAAACACATGCGCGAGGGGACATGTGTGAGGTCCTTGGAGCTTAACTGGTTCCAAGGACCCCACGCAACATGTCCTCGCCCGCACAAAGCTCTGTGACCTAATCATCTCCATCCTTGCCCACCTTCCCCATCCCCCAGAAGATTGAGTTCAAGATCCTCATACTCACCTTTAAGCCCCTCCAAGGTTTTGTTCCTAACTATCTCTGCAACCTATTAAACCTTTAACAACCTGTCCACTCCCTCTGCTCAGTGGACAATGGTCCATGTCCCTCGACCTACCTGCTCCACCATCGACAGTCAGCCCTTCAGGCTTTCTGCCCCCATCCTCTGGAACCCCATGCTGGAGCTCCTCCACCTTGCCCCCTTCAAGACCCATCTATTTTACACAAAGCACCAATCATTCATGTCACGTCATTGCTCATGTTGACTGCTAAGTCATTACATTGCTTTGAGATTTTCTCCCAATATGAAAGACATTATATCAAATGCAAGAATTCTGAATTCTAGTACTTGAATTAGTCCTTAAATCCCTGCCTTTGATATTTAGCCAACAAAATATACAGTCAATCTACTTTACAGTATATTCTGTGAAGTGCTTTGAAACATCTCAACAACGTGATATGGTGCAATATCAAATGCAAGTATTATTATTGTTCCTTTCATGTCAAGAGGATGTCTCACACAATATATTATAGTGTAGTGACTGTAATTTGTAGGCAAATGCGCAGCCAATTTGTGTACTGAAACATTTTACAAACTGACAGGAAGGGCATTATTGTTATTTGGAGGGAACATAAGACAGGGCGGGTGAGAGATATTTAATGTCCATCTGAGCAGGCAAATAGGCTTAATGTCTCATCCGAAATTCAGCACCTCCAACAATGCAGCATACCCCAGCATTTTTTGGTAATGTCAGTTTAAACTAACTATAACTGTTCAGTTTAAACATGGGGCTTGAACCCAAAACCTTCTGATATAACTGAGCCAGACTGAATTCTGAAACCTCAATTGTGACATTGATTCAGTATAATTATATCAGAATGAAATTCCACAGAGAAGCTCGGGGTTATGTTCGGGTGTGATAGGACACAGGTGGATGCCAGTAATTCTTTTCACCAGTGACTTCTATTCACAGCTGGCCCATAAGGTAATAATTAGATGGAGGAGTGTAAACTGGTTGATTGTGACATATGCACCTGTTGACAATTTGCTGAAGAGAAGTATCAGCAGAAAGCAGATTACATACCTGCCCTCCAGTCTCGAAAAAAATGGGTGTTTGGTGGGTTGGAGAGGAGGATGGAAATAAAATATTGTAACGATTGGCATGGGGTGGGGAGTGACCACTGAAGTTTTTTTTAAATCCAAGAATTGTTTTGAGTACAGCATCATTAATTTGGTCCGTAAAATGAATCTCAAATGGTTACTTCTTAACACTTGATATTCAGTTCCTGAGCACAATGACCTTAGTGTGTTGCTGAATCGGTTGATGTTTACATGAGAACCAACACTCAAATGGTCAGGTTTTCATTTTTACCCTAATTAGGTACCAGCCCTTTTAAGTCAAATGCAAGATGCATAATATTGAAGTACCAACATATTGTACTTTGTTCAAACTAATTGCTACATGCTAAATTCTTGATCTCAACCACAATAAACACCAAGCTGTTCTTTATAGGTGTGATTGGCAGATCTCATGCACAATATGCAAGCTAGTTTCAGAGGAGCTTCAACTGCCTGGAGCAGTTTGCTTGCAAAAAAAACACACTAAGAACAAAGGAAAATCACTTAAGTCAGCATTTTACGCTTGCATGGAGTGCAAAAGGAGGAGATTAATGCTTTTCAGCAAAGTTTCTGATTTTGATAATTCAATCTTTAATTGCAGAAAACTATTTTGTAGTTTTTTATAAAGAGTTTTGCAGCACTATCCAAAAATCTTGGATGCAGCAATGGCCCCTTCCACAGCTAAGCAGCCTGCAAACAGAAACTTACTCAAATTGTGCCTGTTCTGACAAGGCACCAGTAGATTAATCAAGAGTCAAGTGCCTTTGGAAAGTAGATGGTTCTACAATTTAATCAAGAAGTCCAGATAAGATCAAAGCTACAAACTTTGCCCTTGTAGTTTACAGGTACCTAAACCGATTAAACTGCAATTACAAGCAGTTTTAAAATGAAATTGGCTGAAGGCAACTAAAAATGCCATTGTGGAATCATACTCCAAAATGATTGACAACTACTTGAATTTATAATTGCCTTTCATGCAGGACAGCTTGACTGACAGGAGAAATAATGTAAATTTTGCAGTGCTAAAACAAAAATACACAAATGAAAAGCTTTTTCTAAACTGTATTACAGCACAGAATTTCGACCACGTCCAAACTGGTCCTTATTATCTGCTAATGATTGAAATTTTCCCCAGCCACAGAACAGGAGGGAGAATGTCATCAATCATGCTGCAGTGTCAATGACCCTATTGCTCCCCATTGTATCCTACTTAAATGAACCATACCTACAACAAATACCCTGATCTGGTTGGAATTTATAGAATTAAATTAATTCCCTTCCCCAGAAATTAGATGTAATCCTCCACACCTCCTCAGCTCCCACACCATTATTGTTAAGCCCTTCAGGACATCCTCCTGATAATGAGTCATAATGTAAATGTAAAATTGTATTAAATTTAATTTTTGAATAGATCAGAAAAACTATTTATATGTGTATGTGCTGGCTTCTTTTGAGACTTCAGGTAAATAACAAGAGTATACAATCCTTAACTGGTGGGTCACTAATATTGAGATCTGTGGCACATTTGGGCCATATGCTTCTTTTCACTCGACTACTTTTCACTGGACTGGGGAGCGGCTGTTCCACTTTCAGCAAGTGCATTCCAAATCTTCCCTCTCCCACTGCAGCCAAATAAAATCCAAACCAGCTCCTTACTCAGCTTATTTTATTGGTACCTGCCCCAATATTTGCATGCCTCTGGGCCTTCTGGACAGTAAGAATGTTAAACCCTGCCCATTTGAGTGTTCTGTTTATAAACGAATATGGGAATTTTACAACCACAAAAGATCTCAGGGCGCTTCATGCGCATGGACCTGTTGTCTTTCGCAAGATGTGAACGAAGCCCCAACTAAACATGCCTTAAACAGTACTTGAATATCTACTCCCAATGATTACATGGACAACTCAACCAGTGTACGTACATACCTATGTCACTTAAAAAACTCATTACTTGGACACCTGCTCATACAGTTTCAATTTAATACAGCCCGACCATACAGTACAAATACGACTGTAAATAGCTTTAATCGCCAAAACAGTCAAGTAAGGATTTGGTCCAACTATTATTTACGCATTTTTTTCCCCCCCACTTATCACAACCGAACTCCGTCCACTGAGGTAGTGTACTAACATCACAACAGAAGGGATGAAACTCTTACCCATCCATACATATATATGTATACATACACACGCACACACACATACATACAAGTAGTGAGTGAACCATCGCAAAAGTGGGCAAGTAAGAATAATCCTTGCATTTGATATCGCGCCTGTTCACGTCGCCGAGACGTCTCAGGGCGCTTCACAGAATGCACGGGTTGAGCGGACTTGACTTGACTGTATATTTGTGGGCAAAACGTGGCACAATGACACAAAAAAAAACCACCCACCCACCCTGCCCTGGAGATCATCATTCACTACCTGTGTGTGTGTGAGTGAATGAATGAGTGAGTGAGTGTGTGGTGCGAGTGCGTGTCGTGAGGTAAAAGGCTTCAATTGATCAAAAGGATCGACGACGATGAAGTGCCGGGGAGGGGGGGGGGGTCTGGCGGATGGATGTGCGCGCGGTCTGCCCGCACCCCGCCGGTGACGTCCCGCCTCCTCTCTCGTGCGCGCGGCGGGAGGAGGGGGGGGAGCGCGAGGCCTAATCGCTCATTTTATTCAAACACGGCGTTCGACGGTTAACCCTCCGCCATCGAAACATAGAGACCGGCCGACCGGCCCCTCTCCACCGCCCCCGGATAAAGCACGCGAGCCGTTTAATAAGGAGATATAATACACACGCACATATACATCTGTACATTCAATCAACCGAAAGAGCACAATAAAACACCACACGGGTTTAATCGCCGCAGAATGACAGCGGCGGAGGCGACCCACGGCCGCCGGTTCGGGTTCCGCTCACCTTCTTCACGGTGCGCGGCGCCTCCATGACGGTGCCGTCCGGGTTGAAGGCGTCTCCGTTCTCGGCCGGTTCGGTCCGCTTCATGGCCGACCTGGTGTCCTTGTGTGCCATCGCCGACGACGACGGCCGCGGCAGTGGCGGCAGATGCTGCCTGGCTTCGTCCGACATGGTGATGCCCGTGACCGCGGGCTCCGCTTCTTTTGTCTGAGCTTTCGCCTCGGGTTTGACTTTCTCGGCGACGATCTCCTTCACCTTCAGGTCTTTGAGTTCCACCTCGGCCATTTTGGCTGTAACCACCTGAACCGACATGTTTCGGGTAGGTATTATTCGTGTGTGTGTGTGTGTGGGTGGGGGGGGGGGGTATAGAGGTTGTCTTTCTCTGTCTGTGTGAAAGCAGCCGAGTCCCTCCGACTGTTCCTTACACACACTCTCACTCTCTCTATCTATCTATCTCGACCAGTCTTGACGAGGAAACCCGAAGCTCCTCACGCTGCGCATGTCCCGCCACATCACCCGCCTTCGGGAGATGTAGTCTTCTCGGCGCTTGTCCTCGCCTCTCACAGCCGGCGGGGGGACCCCGGGGACAACTACATTTCCCACAATGCCGCCGCTCGTCGATCCAACCCGAACAACCCCACCACCACGCGCAGTCGTCAGAGCCGCAATGCCTGTTGGGTACTGTAGTGCGACCTCTCGTGGTGCGGGACGGCTGCGAAGACCAGCGTCACAACTACTACATCTCCCAGCCTGCACTTGGTTGGCATGGTGGGTGGGGGTGTGTGTGTGGGGGGTGTCTGTGTGGGGGGGTGTGTGATACAATACAAAATTGCATTTGTTGTAATAATAATCATAATCCTTGCATTCGATATAGCGCCTCATATCAGACGTCGAGACGTCTCAAAGCGCATCACGGTAAAGTGTAGTGACTGTGTACTTTGCAGGTGGAACGCGGCAGAGTCTTTCGTGTCAGGAGGACGTCCCCAGGTGCTGGAAAGTCAGGGATTTGGACCTGGGGCGGTGGTGGGGCGGGGGGGATTGGGATCAGAGAGGGTGGAGGAAAGGGAGGGTAGGAGGGTGCCTTGAAGGCATGGTCGAACAGCAGGTCGAAGAGAGATGGGGTTCCAAAGGGTGCGGGCAGAGATGGAAATGTTAGTGTTTTCTTGTTGAATTTCAGAGGTAGGGGAAATTTTTCAGAATGCAGTTGGTGATGGGGGGAGAAGGACATTGTTTTTTTTGTTATTCAAGGGCTAATTGTGACAACTTACATGGATAGGCTCCAGCAGTTATCCCAATGCACGCTCTGGGTTCCCCAAGCCTTGGCTCTTGCCAATTTTCACCTAATGTTTTCTGGAATTAGATAAGCAGGATGAGTCTCCAGGGAGAGATAGTGTGCATTCCATTCCAACAATCAATCTATCTCCATGTGAAGGGTGGGATGCATGGAATTCTCAGTTTGGTTTGAATGGTGATGAGTTACCACATGTGTCAGGCACCCAGCTGACCAAAAACAATTCCTGTCTACAATCAACACGTGGAATTATGTGAGATTACACCATTAAGTTTGATTACTCACTGGTACCTGAACACAACCACTGCAAACTACCCTGTCTGCCCTTGAATTGTCACCGGAGCAAGATGTACTTGAACTGAGTCCTGGTTCTGGTGACATTTCAAGGCGGTACCTGCTACCTGGCTTTGTGCATCAACACTGAGCAGAGTTGGACTAAATGAGCATTATAGGTCAGACCCACATAGTGTATCTAATACACAGATGTCATTTTAACTGAAAAGCCAAAGATGAATGACTGACCATCAGTCATTAACTATCCATATGAAAAGCAGACTGTGTCGGAGTCAATACTGACAAATTCACCCACAAAATACACAGTCCCTTTACAATATATTCATAAAATTCCCTTTACAATATATTCTGTGAAGCGCTTTGAGGCGTCTCAATGACATGAGAAGATGCTTTATCAAATGCAAGGATTATTATCTAATAGCAGATTACTTTAAAGGTTTCTGGTGCAAGAAAATAGATGCTTCTGCGCTATGTTGGACACCTGTAATATCTGTCAATCTCTGCATGGCTGAGATGTAACTTGTCAGCCTGGATGTCAGTGAGCCCATCCAATTTATTGGAGTCTCCAATAACATTGATAAATATTACGTAGTCTTGCTCATGGGAGATTTAGAACTTCCTCTGTTCTTGATTTGTGAAAGATAAAATGAGTAAGCAATTAACCATTAAAAATAATGATACCTCGGAGTATTACAATGCAAGTTAGCTCATGAAGGCAATTTGTGATGCTGATAATAATTCACAAGGAACTAAAACTCCAGAGGTTTTTCACATCATCAATAAACTGACGTGAGATTACAGCCTTCAAATCAGGCCCCTGTGTCCAATGTGTCTCCTTGCTAAGTTGTTTACAAACAAAAAATGCACACCTACATGTAGAACTTTCATCGAATCAATCAACATTGCACTGAAATGTAACATTACATTTCATGATTATTGTTGAACATTTTGAGCTGTGGAGTTGCACTCATCATCACACATAAATGAGTTGAAATTGCCCCCCCTCGATTCATTGGGTGCCATAATAATATAATAATAATCCTTGCATTTGATATAGCGTTTTTCAAGTCTTCTAGACGTCTCAAAGCGCTTCACAGAATATGCTGTAAAGTGAATTGACTGTATATTTGTGGGCGAAACGCGGCAGCCAATTGCGCGCAGCAGTGTTCCACAAACAGTCTGGATTGAAAATGACCAACAGTAATACACTGTTAATAAAATGTTTTGCTCACAATTCCATATTGCACATTCCTGGTAACGCAAGATATACCATGTGGGGGTGGGAGGTCTGATCTCTGCTGACGGCAAAAATCGTAATCATTTTGCTATGAATTTTTTTAAAAATATGCTTATCTGAAAATGTGATAGTTCCTGAGCAGACAGACATTCGGGAGCAAGCAAGGGAATTTATCCCCAAGGTCATTTCCATACAAGTTCTTAGCTTTCAATCCTTTAGATCTTTCTTATCATTATCCCTTTTGTCCTCTTTGTTAGCAAAGGCTCTTATCGAGGCAATTGTTTACCTCTGGGGTTGTAATGCAAAAGGACATGACTATAGTTTATCAAAGTGCTTTAGTAAACCTAATCCAGAAAATCAGACATTTCATTTCAGCAAAGCGTTGTTTACTTGAGCCAGTTGTCCCACTTCATACCCTCAGGATAATATCCTTACATTATTTTCTGTCATAGTCAGCACTTGTTGGTATTCATTGCTTATTCAAAAAAGTTTCTTTCTTCCAGTTTTCTCTCTTTCTATCATGAAGCTCTCTGGCATTTAGGCAGACTTCATTCTGCGGTATGGTTGCTCAATCCCACTTGTGCAACGAGACGAGACTGGGAGTGTCTGCAGTATTTGATTAGAGTTGGTGGAGTCATTGTTGGTCTGATTTTGTCTTCACCCAACATCAACAAAGGTGCACTTTCCAGCAGGGATCACTTAATATTGATCAAGAGCAGGACCCTAACTGATTTTTTTTACCCCCCTCTTGAGCTCGGGCATCAAGGCCAATTGCAATTTTTTTTACTGCATTGGAAAGCTTTGCAGTAAAATAAATGTACACACAAGGGAGAAAGGAATATGAAAGGGGATAGTGAGAGGGGATTAGGAGAGATGGAGGTCATTGTGGAGGATAAATACTGGTACAGATTAGTTAGCCAAATAGCCTATTTCAATGCTGCACGGTATATCTATGTAATAATACTGGCTAAGATCACCTAACTTAATGCAGAGCCGTGTTCGAACTGGGAGCTTTCTCATCTGTAGTCACCTCACTCCTCACCCACAGGAAGGATGGGTGAGGAGCGAGATGACCACAGACATGGTTCAAGCAGTAGGATTTCAGGAGGCTGTTAAAGAGACAGTGGCTCAGCGCAAGGCAGAGGGATATAGGGAAGGAATAAATGAGGATAGTGTCTGAATGCTCAGCCACCCATGGTGGAACGGAGTGGGCAAAATGTGTGCAACAGACCCAAATGTAAATGCATTACATTAATGTGGTATTAATCCATACAGAACAGGAAGATCTCAGGTGATCATTCTTCAGTTACTTTGCTTATAGTTGCTGCATTGAGTCATATGTTTTAGGGGTCATTGGTAGCTATGAGGAGCAGGAATCTTGGATGGGATTTTCCCCTCCATGGACTTGGGGCAACGGTGCAAACTGTCACTTGGCTGAGACAAGACAAGACAAAAACTTTGAACTTTGTCCTGATCAGTATCACGCAACAATGCCTGCAATGCATCTGAAAAGTAAACCCAATTTTCTTTTATAATTAAGATTAAATTATTTCAGTGAAGGGGGATGTAGGTATGACACAGCCTTCAACAATCCGTCTGCTATCTTCTTCTCCCCTTCTCCGTCTCTCTTTTCTGAACATTCAAGTTCAGTTCCAGGCTGAAATTCAACTCTAAGGCATGAGCATGACTAATGGCTGGTGAGTCACTGGAGGCATGATCCTCTGTTGCACTGATGTGTAACTGCAGGCTCTCTCTCTCTACTGGGATGACCAGCTGGTTATTTCAGTTAGTGTAACAGATACCACATCCGATCTATTGTCTCTGCAGCAACTCCATTTAACTCTGTAATATTTTCTCTGCCCGCTCCACCCTTCCCTTCAAAGTTTTGAATTTATGTGGGTGTTAGGTCAAAGAGAGGGTACACACAAACATGCTGCGAAGCAAGGCATGTACAGTAATAGGGGTAGAAATTCTACCTGGGTCTAGATTTACTCTATTTTCTTAGCATTTCACAACATGCAGAATTTGATAAATTCTTCAATTCGGTTGTAACTTTGAAACTGTTTATCTGTAAGGTTTTTAAGAACTTCACGGCTATTTGTGAGACACGGGTGCATGCAAATTAGTTGCTCTGTTTGCCTACAAATACAAAGTCACCACACTATGAAGCACTTTGAGATGTTTCGACGTGACAAGCTGTTATATCTAAAATGCAAGGATTATTATGTATTAATTGTCGACATTAAATGCTCCAGAAGAGGTCAGTTCTGAGGCGAATGAAACAGGAGGTTGAAAGCCCACAAGATGGTGCTGTTTTAAGTTAGAATATGAGGTTACACAATACTGTACCGCAGACAGTCACACAGTCAAGCATTGACCCCACTGTCGCTGATACTGACACACAGTGTATCTAACCTCATCCGGAAATTACATGGCCAAGTCAGTCACTGAAAATTGGTTTTGGGAAATAAATGTAGCAATAGTTCCTGGAAGGTGCCAAGTAATTTATTCAGTTCAACGGTGAAGCTGGATAGGGTTCCCCCTAACTCAGCCGGCTGCTTTATTCTAACCTTGACATGTCCACCGCAGCCCGATTACAGTCAAAGGGAGTGTTTGGTGTCTCTCTTTCAATGGAAAACAAGAGAATAATTGAATAACAAAATACAAAAATAATCCTTGCGTTTGATATACAATATAAAGTGAAGGGATTGTGCACACTTGTCAGTAAATTTTAACCTATGGTAACACAATCAACTGACTATTCGAAAGTGACAATTGTGAGAAATAATATACGCCTGAAGAAGTAGCAAGCACCTAAAGAGTCGGAAATATCTTGAGGAGGAGCAAACACCAGAAGGAGTCCCAAACTCTTGGCATATCAACAACAACAACAAGATTACGATTGTATAGCGTCTTTCACGTCGGGAGGACGTCCCAATATCACTCACTTGGAGGAGTTTTATATACATGGAGTGAAGCACGTGGAGTACTGTACACCTGGAGGAATACAACAGCAACAAATTACACTTGTTTAACACTTTCGTGTCAGAAGGATATCTCAAGGCGCTGGACAGTCGGAGAGTTGGACTTGAGCTGGTGATTGGATCAGGAGGTGTGGAGGGCAGGGAGGATAGGGATAGCGTAGGAGGGTGCCTGAAGGTGTGGTTGAAGAGGAGGTTCTTGAGCCTGGCCTTGAAGGACATAAGGGAGGAGGTCAGGCGAAGGGACTGTGTGCTGGAATTCCAAAGGGTGGGGTGAGAGGAACACTATACCTCGAGGAGTACCACATACTTGAAGTTACCACACACCTGGAGGGGTTTTACATACGTGGAATAAAACGAGGGTCCACAAACTTTGTGGCCTCAAGTCCCCCGAGGACATTAGATATCCTGATTGACGCACCTCCAATCGTGCTGCACAGGCTCTGTGCGGGGCAGCAAGGCCTCCCTCTCTCCCCCACAGCCTCAGCAAAAGGCTGCCCTGAAATACTTTGCACTGGAACAATGGTAACCCACTTTTGGCATCTACTCCTTGTAGTCCTGCTAGGCTTCCATAACCTTTCCACTTTCGGTGTCTCCAGGCACTGCGACCTCCACAGAAACAATCTCAGGGTCCCGTAGGGGTTCACGGATTCCGGTTTGGGAATCGCTGGAGTAAAAAAGTCTGGGACACTCCCCTGCGTGAGGGGTGTTATAACAACAACAACTTGGATTCATATAGCGCCCTCCATGCCGGACGGCGTCCCAGAGCGCTTGATGTAGCTATATAAATGCAAGTTGTTGTTGTTGAGTCCTGGAGTCCCACACACCTGGAACAATACCAAATACCTGGAGTATTTTGTTTTGGTCAGCCAGGTGTCTTAATACCTACCACCATGCTTAAGAGTATCCATACCAAACTGCTAAGAGTTTCAGATACCCATGAAACAAACTTTGCCTTTGTCTGGGATGGAGTGCTCATTTTCTCACTGGTGCTCACCTAATCCTGGAAAGTATTAGCAGCAGGGTGGCAAGAGCAAAGGCTTAAGGATCCCACAGTGTGCAATGAGGGTACTGCTAGTTTAACCAGCTAAATCCACACAAATTGCCTTTGCAACAGTGTTTTCCCGCTGATTGTTATTCTAGGACTTCTGTACCCATGAATAGGATTTTGACTTTCAGGATTAATGGAAGCCAAGTGGGGAGAACATTTGCCTCATCCTGTTTGCTAGTCTTTAACTCCAGTTTGTCAGAGCTGCACTAAACATGGAAGAATCACGCATTGGTGATTCCTGTTTACTCGTTTCAACATTAATATTAAATCAGGTTTGCTCAAAGGCTCTTCCTGCACTTCACAGTCAAAACGAGTCCCTATGAGTGCTTGTAACATAATATATATAAAAAATAATAGTAATTTGGTCCCTCACTCTATGAGCAATTGGGGTTTCACCCACAGGATATAGTCAATTCACTTTACAGTATAAACTGTGAAGTGCTATAAGACATCTTCATGAAGTGATAAAACACTATATAAAATTAAATAATAATACTAATAATCCTTGCATTTGATGAAGTGCCTGATTACATTGTCAAGACAATTCAAAGCGCTTCGCAGGATATAGTGTAAAGTGGTCTGACCTTGTGTATTTTATGTGTGAACAAGGCAGCCAATTTGCACACAGCAGTGTCCTACAAACAGCCATAGAGTGAGTGATTAATTCTATTTTAATGATTCTAGTAATCTAGACCGAAATTGTTGAGCAAGTGTTTCTCCAGAGTCACCAATCTCACCTTAAGGAAATGAAACACTAAAGTAAAACAAAACACTCACTAATTTAAAAACATTTTATTGAAAGAAAAGCCAAAACATGTTATCAAATACACAACGCTCTAAAGTTTTAAGAAAAAAATTCAAACTGTTCCTCTTTTCCCCTAAACAATATGAAACCACTCTAGACCTATATACACAACCATTACAATAGGCTTAAATGGCTATATATGTGGTACAAAAATAACCATTTATATAAAAAAATATCAGTCTACAACATCTGACAGAACCAGGCCATTAATTGGGAGGAGGTATGTATCTCATTTACAGAAACGGACGAAATTTTGTAAATCAGTTCTGGGAAGCTAACTTGAGGGCCTTTTCCCTGGGCTCATACAAAAGCCTTGATCACCTTTAGATAATAATAATAATCCATGCATTTGAATAGGACCTTTTACAAAGGGAGAATGTCTCAAAAGTCCTTTACAGGATTCAATGTAAAAGTGTAGCGTAGTGACTATATTTGTGTAGGCGAATTTTAGCCTCGTCATCAGACAAGGTGCTTTTCCTCTTTTGAAGCCATTAGAAAGCATTCTTCCCTCTTTGACCCATGTTTTTTCTTTCCAATTTTCTCCCCACGTACTCTGCTGAAGTATTGGACTCATGCTGGGTTCAATTCCATGAGTTCGAGCAGTCCTCTGCACCGAAGTGACTATTGACTATTGTTCATGTATGAGCCCAGACAGTGAGTGTCAAGAGGGTAATTAATACATCCGAGTCCCAAAACTACACAGCAACATCCAAGCACATACCAGCATGAGAAGTTTGCTTGTGATCAGCAGCAGATTTTCCCAGGGATGTAAAAGCTAATTGCAACACCTCCCTCTCCACTCAGCCTGAGATCAGATGATAACAAAACTTGCATTTATATACCACCCTTCACACACGGCAGCATTTCGGAGCGCTTTATAACTCATGCTGAGATAACTGGTGAACTGTTTTGTATGGCATTTTGCTACACTGGGCTGTGCCTTTATGTACTAGGTTTTAATACTGTAAGAAATTAACAGATGGTGTTGAAGTGTGACTGAAATGGACTGCATTTACTTATTTGGTCGGCCGAGTATTTGAGACATATGGAAACTCACAGTCATGTTTAAGAGCAATCCACCAAGCAGGAGGATTAGCATCTGAAAAAACAAATCAACGTATGGATTCTGATAAAGATCACGCCCAGAACTTTAATGTCTTGTTCAGAAGGTGATCGGCTTCTTGCATTTCTTATTGATAAAACTGACACTGGTGCCTTTGGTGCTCGGGTCCTATGTAATTCCTGTACCTCCACCTATATAATTAATACCTCCACCCCTCCTGATGCCAACCCCCAGCTCTGGTCCAAATCCCTGACCGCCCCGCGCCTTGGGACATCCTCCAGACGTGAAAGATGCTATGCACATATAATTTGTTGTTGTTGTTGTACCATTAAGAACTTGCAACCACTACATGATCCTGGACACTACCTGTTGAGGTTGCGACCTGAAAAGACAATTCCAGTCCCAAATATTAGTTGGGATTTTACTGGTAACCAATTGGGAATCTACCAGGAGTTCAATTGCTACAGCTGCTAGTACACCATGTCAGAGAACGACAGGATGATGCAGTTGTACTGCATGATTTTGCTCTCGGGCAAACACTAAGCATGATATGAGTTGGCATTAAAGAAAGAGTAATTGGAATGAATGGAACCACTAGAAATGGGCAGGTTTCTTTACCCCCTTTTCCCTAACTGGTGTTGGAAGTCCCTCTTTCAGCTGAGTGACAATTCTCTCACAGGCGCTGCTCTGGCAACAGGGGACACGATTCAGAGACTGAAGAAGGTTATTGTTGAACAAGCAGGAGGGAGCAGGAGGGAGCTTCACCGTAGAAAGAAATTGGACTGCTAAGTCTCTCTTTCTTTCTCAAATTGTTGTCACTCCATTTTAACCTATTTCCAAGAGGAGTCAATTTCATATCATAAACCTATTCATAATTTGGAGCAAATTGACAGATGCACAAAGGTGGCTCGTGTAGGAAATGAGACTGTCACACTTGTAGATCAGAAGTGCTTCTGAAGTTGGGTGGAGGAGGGGCTCTGCATTGGCTCACGTTGTATCTGACACATAGAAAGGCTGACAATGACAATGTGAGAAAAAGATTGGAACATGATCCATTCCTCAGTACTGGCCCCTATCATCTTGTTGAGCATAAACACTCAATCAGTGTCAATGAGCAGATCTTTATCAATAGGATCAAACCTGGCTCTTGCCAATCTGGGCCTAATAATTTCAGGAATTAGATAAGCAGGAGTGCATCCCTCCAGGCAGCGAGTGCGCGTTCCATTCGAACAACCTATCTCTGGAATTTCCACGTGTAGGTGGGATGCATGGAATTCTCGGTTTGGTTTGGATACTCTTAAGCACGGTGATGGGTTTCCCTACGCATCAGGACATCCGGCTGACCAAAACAAAAGGGACAAATATCAACAGGAGTCGAGAGTGCCACCTTTTGGTGGGAGGAGGGAACGCAATAGCTTGTGGACCTGAATATCCTTTGTGTAGTATACAATAGTTATCTAGAATTCTGTGTCACATTAATTCAATACCTAAGTTATTGCCCAAAGCAATCTCTCATTTTGACATTTTCCATTACCCTTCACAGTAATACTTTCTTCTCATTCTTACATAAATGTTATACTCCTTTTGTTTAGATGATACAAAGGTTTTTTTTCACTTAAAAAAAAGCATTGTCCCTTATCCATACAATTCTCTCAGAATTAGCCACATCTTAATACATATTCTGGTTAAAATAAACGCTCACGTCCATATATGAAAAATACTGCACTGCAGTATTCTTTGTTAAATGGACTGTTAACTATTTATGCACAAAGTAAATTTTACAACACAAAGCAGTCTGATCAGCGATTGTCCTTATTTTCTCATCTCTTTCTAGAGTAATTCTCTAGCAGACCAGAGTGGCATCCATTCCTGCTGTGGTTTTCTGATGTCCACAGTACCACACGGTCCATTTTCCTCATTTTTAGTTGTCCATTATTGATGCTCTTGAACCATTTTGGTCCACAAAACACAACGGTTTCATAAAATCAGCATGGGAAAGGACAACCAACGTCTCCAGGCTAGAAAAGGCTACAGGGGATTTGTATCAGGCATGGATGCCCTCATTGCTTCACAAGTAGGTTGTTTTTGTGACATAGTCATATTGGTCAGCAGTTCAGCCCAAGAGGACATCCAGAACATGCTTTAAAGTATATAATGTGGAGGACATAGCAAGAAAATTAAATGGAGTATGGCTAAGCAATGTTGGGATGTCAGACTTTGGTCATCCTGACCACAAAGGACAATGCCCCCCACAACCACATCTTCTGAAGACAGAATGCTTATGTTTGAATGGCAGGAGGTGCACATAACATGCACTCAGTAAGATCCAGAGGCAACCCGCCTGACAATAAACATTAGAATAATACAGTAGAATCTTGTCGGGATCTAACCGTATTCACACACAACAAATAAACAGCATCAGTTCTATGCAATATTCTGTAATGGGTTAGTATGTAATATTATGGCCATGGTTATCAGTGTTGTTCTCCAATAGTGCTTCCAACCTGTTGGCACAATGACTCCAATTCCACTTTGAAGTTCTACTGAAACGGACGTCCTTTCTGTCTTTAGGATGGATGGATTCCGAGTCCTAATATGGTATTTTATCACTTACTGCCATTTTAAAAAAAAATAACCAAACGTGTAAGAGTCTCCTCAACAGCTTCATATTCTGCACACTCATTTTACACAACATGATGGAACAATGGAAGAGCTTTTGTTGCACTAAGTGAAACAAACATTTGAACTTGAAACTTTGAATGGCTAAAAAGCTTGGCCTGTTAATTCTGTAAGGGTGGCAATGCAAGTTCAGATCAATGAGCTCCCTGAAGTTAGGCCACTGAAGGGTGACGATCTTTAGTGTAGTGATAGTGTATAACTGGTTGGATGTATATAAAATCCAACACAGGTGACGAGCCATTATCAAAAAGCATCAATAATAATAATAATAATCCTTGCATTTGATATCGCGCCTTATCACTTCGTTGAGACGTCTCAAAGAGCTTCACAGAATATACTGTGAAGTGAATTGACTTTATATTTTTTGAGGGCGAAACGCCACAACAATGCATTGCAACCGAAAGTGGATTTGCATTACATTATTGTCAAAGCTCACTTCATTTTATAATCAGTTTCCCCACTCTCTGGTTGGAGGAATGGTAAGACAGGGCAGTAACCTGAAGCATCTTGCCACTTACAATCATTCCTGAACCGATTCACTACTCGGACGAGAAGACCTCATGCAAATGCATTCACGTTAACAGTAATAATACAGTACAGGCACCAATGACTTTGCCACATTGTCTTTTAGGACTGCTTATTACCGCTGCCCACTCTGGACGTTTAGGCAATGAAATGTAAAGTGACCTTTCAACAAGTGTCTCCAAGTGCGTGAACCTCTTTGTGACGGTCACTGTTTGTACGAGTTCCCAGAGTTTCCATGAATACATTTAACCAGCGAGTGCGGCAGGAAAATGGAATGTGATTTGTTGAAGTCCTCAGTTGCAGCTTAGTGTTGCTGCTGCCCCTGCAATTGAAGCCTATACAACATCAATAAGGGTGCAAACTTCAAAAATCAGAGTCCGCATCCATTAACTCTGTGTCCACAAGGTTTGTTCTTGAGTGTACTGGTGCTAAGCCAACCCTTCTACCTTGGGGTCTGTTAACATATGGTACGTTGACTACCGGCACCCTAATGGGGACCAAATCAGTTGAGGAATGGGGAAACACACGATTATACGGTCTCTGTGGAGGGCAAAATCGAGCTCCGAGGACAAATCCAGCTTCGTCCTGTGATATCTCCTCAACCGAGAGTGGGTTTGCTATCAAATTCAAAGACGACTTTCTTCTGCACTCAAAAGAACCGTTGAACATTTCTTTGGGAAATCTCCCACCGTGACGCCCTGGGTTTGTAACGTATTCCGGGAAAGCGCCCGGTAAAATATCTTCCATGTGAACAGGCTCAATGCCTCTCGACACCAAACTCTTCTGCCGAGGCAGCTTGGGCAGGCGAGGGACTGTGCTGGATGCCCGCTCTGTAAAGTAGCCCATGTCATGTATCTCATCCACGGGTCCCAGAGGTCTAATGGCTTTCTTCCTCTTTTTCTTCTTCCTATTCCCAGCTCTCTTCAGGAGATCTGGAGGGATTTCAGCTTCGATGATCCACAGGTTTTGATCGTTCTCATCCGGCGGCACTGAAATTGACCAAAGTACACAAGCGCACAGTCAGGGAGAGTTACAAGCGTGACACTAAAATAAAACAGTTGCAAACCAATCTCTTTAAAAGAGAATGTCTATCTATGAGGAAGTACTGGTTAGACTCCAGCAGTTACCCCATCACACACACATCCCCAGGCCTTGGCTCTTCCCAACCTGCACCTAATACTTTCCAGAATTAGGTAAGCAGGATGCATCCCTCCAGGGAGAGAGTGCGCCATCCATTCCAGCAATCTTATCTCTGGGATTTCCACGTGTAGGTGGGATGCATGGAATTCTCAGTTTGATTTGAATACTCTTAAGCACGGTGATGGGTTTCCAGATGTGACAGACCACCCCAAAAATAAGGAAGTACTCTGAAACATATGGTGCTTATCAAGAAAGTTCCTGCAAATTAAAAAGATTCAGTATTTTTAGATAATGAGTTAAATCGGACAAATACTTTGAGAACTGGGATAGGTAGGAGAGTTGGAACAATGGTAAAGCAATCCCTGCTTGAAACCATTAGAGTGTTCAGAAGTCAGAACATTGTATCTGGGGAAGTAGTTGAAACATTATAAGTGGATGATTTCCTCAATAAGCCTGGATGACTTTGACTATTCTGTGGCATAGGTATGACCATCTTCCTGTTCCCTCCCTGCCTGCCCACATGAAAAGGAGGTCCTTGGGCTCTGCTCAGTATCTCTCCACAGCACAGCTAAGATTGGAAATTATTTTGCTGATTTCGTTTTGGATAACTAAATCATACAGTTGCCAACTCACTCACCTGGTGTCCCTACTGGAGTGACAGAAATGTCCTGAGGTAAAATGGCTCCTCTTCGGGCAACCATTTTGTTTACATGTTGTGCCCACGCAGATGAGAGGTCAGCAGATGGCTCATTGAGATCTAAGTTCATTCCAGCTGAGAAGAGAAGTACCAGAAAATGATTTTCAGACATTGCCTTCTAAATGTTTCACTTAAAAACCCTCAGTCTCCGCCACCTGTATAATCACCCACTCTAAACTCCATACCACCATCACCAGGCTCCACTGGCTCCCTATCATAGAATGGATCAACTTCCAGATCCTCACACTCATTTACAAATCCCTCACACATTCGCACCT
The DNA here is from genome assembly GCF_018977255.1 of Callorhinchus milii. Taxonomy (NCBI): domain Eukaryota; kingdom Metazoa; phylum Chordata; class Chondrichthyes; order Chimaeriformes; family Callorhinchidae; genus Callorhinchus; species Callorhinchus milii. The sequence goes on along the minus strand of NW_024704746.1, from coordinate 63,559,483 downwards.
CCTGATCTCTCCGACCTGCTTACTCCCCACTCCACCACCTGCCACCTTCGCTCAGCTGACTCCAGCTTCCTGCTTTACCCTCCTCCCCTCCGCTCCATCATTGATAGCCATGATTTCAGCCACTATGTCCTGAAACTTTGGAACTTTCTCCCTCAATCCCTCGGCCTTACCCGCTCCTTCCCTTTTCAAATCACGCGTGAAGACCTTCCTCTTCAACCGTGCTTACGATCACCTCCCCCGGCTCAATGTCAAGTTCTACCATGGATAAGTGTTCCGAGACACTACCCAATGTGAAGGGTGCTACGTAAATGAAACTTGTTTTGTTTGTTTCTGAAGGGAAGGGAAGACAAGGTTTTCTTTCGTAATGAATGTAATCTTTCAAAGCTACTGACATAGCCTTGTAGCCATGATTGAGATAGTAATATTTGTAAGAATAATCCTTGCATTTGATATATCGCCTTATCACGTCGTTGAGACATCTTAAAGCACTTCACAGAATAAAGTAAAGTGGATTGATGTGTGTATTTGTGGGCGAAAATTTTACAATTTTATTGAAATAAGAAATATTTGTACATGGAATCACACCTACGTGTAAGCAAGGCTTTTATGCATGTTTTTAAATATTTATTAGATTAGTTTCTAAAGGCACAGCTTAAGAGTAGAACTCAGCCCCCCAGAACAAATCGCTAGTCTGTGACGAGCTATCTGATCTCAGATATTGGGGTGATTAGAATTGGACTGTGAGTGGGGGAGGGAGAATAAATAACGCCCGTGATTCTGTTCCTAATTACAGTGCCCTGCCCTCTGTATGTGGCTATCAGCCACACACAGGATTAGGCTCAAATGAGACATACCCATTCTTACCCCCAAGAGTTGCTTAAGTCCAGCATGAAGAAAAATACACTGGAAAAGATAAGATCCTAAAATGTTTTTGGCATCAATGGAACCACACCCCAGTATGAGTCAGTCACTCCAAAAACTGTAAACACAAGCCTGTAAACTTAACATACTGTTCAGACAGAAACCTATACTTCAATGTAACAATTCAGAATACTACCTTTCAATTCTGGAAACTTATGGGAACATTCAGCTCTATTTAGATAAAATGGAGCATTATTCTTTGGGTCATTGGGCCACGTTGACTTATACTCAGTATTAGCCTGGCAGTGAATGTCTTTCTTTCTTTGGGTAAGTTTCATTGCCAGTTGCAAGTTCTGGCTTCTAGTCATCAGGATATTATTGTCCTGTCATCAAGGTACATACTGTAACCATTGTTAATAACATGAACTGTACATTGGCAATTCAAAACGTTAAATCAAAGCAGCGTTCACTCTTGTCATGTTAACCTGGCCCAATAACTATTGTGGGAACTGTAACTCTCTCACTGATCACATTCTCTTTATAGGTTACTTTCAAATGGGAATTGGATTTTTACTTGAAAATAAAAAAAATTGCAAGGCTATGGAGAAAGAGCAGGGGAGTGGGACTAATTGGATAACTCTTTCAAAGATCCGGGACAGGCACGATGGACTGAATGGCCTCTTTCAAAGGACTCTATGATTCTACTGAAATCTAACCATTTGCCATGACCCTAATTGGGTATCGACATTTTGTTCCTCCCAATTCTATCTTCTTCTCTCTGCTCTAATGAAAACACAAACTGGAGCCCTCCAGTACCTCATTCTTCATGTGTAATATAAGTGTTAACCAACACTTGATCTCTAACTAGCTTTATTCCAACAGATACTGACCCACTGGTCCTTCATGAGAGACTGTCTGCATACTGAACGAGAGCTCCTTCTCTGGGTTTTTCAGCAGCTCCTTCCTCTTTGAAAACGCTTTGGCGATCATTCGACTTTTCTTTATTCGTTTTGGCTCATCATCACTCCGACCGATAATTCTGAAAGCACAAAGAACACCAATACAGCACCTTCATGGCAACAGGTTTCTTAAGAGGGCGGGTGGGCGATTTTGTTACCAGATCTCTGAAGTAACATTGTTACTATGGAACTTACCGAAATCCTCAGGTTTACTAATTGCATTTCCCTTGCCCACCAAATCAGCCTCATCTTCAAAAGGCTCCATCAAGTAGGCCAGACAGCGCCTTTTAGCTGGTTAGACTCCATCAGTTGCCCCATCGCACACTCTGGGGTCTCCAAGCTTTGGCTCTTGCCAACCTGCGCCTAATGCTTTCTAAAATTAGGTGAGCAGGATGTGTCCCTCCAGGAAGAGAGTACATTCCATTCCAACAATCTATCTCTGGGATTTCCATGTGTAGGTGGGATGCATGGAATTCTCAGTTTGGTTTGGATACTCTTAGGCAAGGAGATACGTTTCCCCATGTGTCAGATAAGCAGCTGAACCTACCGCCCACAAAAAAAATGACCTTTCATGTATTCATGCTGCCTGCGCTTTTTTAACAAGTTATGCTTTCCAAATGTTTGCTACTATAAATTGTAGGGGAATTGCACAATAAAAATAAACCACAATAACTGTAACTCACATCTCCCTCTGATGAGGTGCATTACTGCTAGGTAAACTGAGGCATGTGTAGTAAGGAAACTTGCCCAAAGTTTTGCCCTGCCGGGAATCGAACCCAGGTCCTCTCGCTTGTGAGGTAAGTGCTCTAACCACTGCAGGACTCGACAAGGCTCCTCTGCACACTGGAACAGCAATGCATGGCATTCTGCCATTCATGGTGGAAACTCATTCCTGTATGGTCTTGTCTGATCCCAACTGGGCTGTTGTAAGTAGGAGCTGAGTGGATAGCACTGGGGGGAATGGAAAGCAGAAGAGAAAAGAGTCATGTTCTCTTCCCTACTACTATTGTTAGGACTCTGAGAAGCTGGAAGGCCTGGAACAGCTTGTCTTGCCTTGTAGAGTCCTGTAGTCTTGCAGTGCTTAGAGAACTCGCCTCACAAGCGAGAGGACCTGGGTTCAATTCTCAGCAGGGCAAAACTTTGGGCAAGTTTCCTTACTACACATGCCTCGGTTTACCTAGCAGTAAGTGGAATCCGGTGTTTAGTCGATACGCAGATCGCTTTTTCGGGGATAAGTCCACGACTGTTTATGGGACACAGCTGTGCACAATTAGCTGCCATGTTTCGCCCACAAATATATAGTCACTTTACGTATATTCTGTGAAGCGCTTTGAGAAGTCTAGAAGACGTGATAAGGCGCTATACCAAATGCAAGGATCTATATTATATTGTTAATGTGGCGTCTGGCTTTGGAAGCAAATGGGAGAGGTTATTAAGGGTCAAGAAAATTATATAAAAAAACTCATTTCTAATTCTCTTTTCTATTAACAAGGTGTGAGTGTCTGGTGCTCACCAATGCGTTGAATCTGACTACAAATTGGCTTCTCCTACCTGAACCAGGTCCTTTTCCAGATCAGGACAGTAGCTTTGGTCCACACCCAAGTGCTCATAGCAATGCCCGTCCCAAACATGGCAAAAATGTTGATCTTCTCCACCAGCAGGCTAGGCCGATTCTTGATGCTGCATTCAGGAATGGGCGTATTGGTCTGTTCAGCGATAGACACATTGGCCTCACATCTGGGAAACAACATCAAACAGTCAAATTCACAACAACTGCATCTTTATAGCGTCCCTCACGCACGATAGCACCCCAGAGCTTGGCAGTGGCAGAGCACGACGCCGAGACGGGGAGGAGGAGGTGACCTTAAGCACGGTCAAAGACAAAGGTCTTCAGACGTGACCTGAAGATGGGGAAAGAGGGGGCGGGGGGGGCAAAGTGGAGGGATTGAGAGAGAGTGTTACAGAGTTTCAGGATGTAGTAGCTGAAAACGCAACCAGCAATAGTGGAATGGATGGCACGAGGGACAAGAAGGAGGCCAGAGTCAGTCGAGCAGAGACAGCGGGTAGTGGATTGGGGATAAGCAGGGCATGAAGTGATTTGAAGACAAGTGTGAGAATCTTGAAATCGATCCATTCGGTATTAGGTTGCCAGGGGAGCCTGGCTAGAACTGATATGATCCACACACACACACGTGTGAAGCAATCAATCACACACACGCACAAACATGACGAGCGTGGAAATACAAAGCCAGTCCAATAAGAACTGGAAAGCTATTCAAGCAATAAAAGATACATTCAACTTTGTTCTAAATTGCTTCTTGTAAGTAACTGTTGATATAACTCCCTAGTATACCCAAGCCTGCAATAAACTGTACATGCAAGCCGCATTTTGCCCACAAAATACACAGTCAATCCACTTTGCAGTATATCCAGTGGAGCACTTTGAGACGTCTCAATGACGCGATAAAGTGCTTATATCAAACGCAGGATTATTATTATAATAAGCCAAATCATTCTCTGCCCCTCCACGCCTCCCCCAACTTAGAAGAGTTACATGAGGAATATTAAAATATATTTTTTTAATAACTGAAGGTAACGGTAATCACAGCTGCCTAATTTACAATGGCAACCATAGCAACAGAACAATTTGGCTGGGCTCGCATGGATGTTTAAAAGGAGGCAATGCTACGTAGTCAATGCAAGTTAATTAAAACCTTTTCGGACAGAGGTTACTGGGTTTTCTGCAGCATTCTGATTTGCATTCTTTCAACAGCTTTGTAAATTCTGATTAATAAACTTAAAAATATGCTAGCTGAGGAGTTATACTACAACAACAACTTGCATTTATAGAGCGCCCTTCTCAATGGATAACATCTCGGAGCGCTGTACAACTGTACTATGAGTTCCTCAGCTGATCCATTCCCAACTAATGGTTGCCATGGTAATTCAGGGAGAGTTTTTTTTTAAACCACAGATTGTTCCTGAAGGGTTTAAACATAAAGTTAGTATAATTTTAGTGTCTTTAATTACAACGCCTAATAATAATCCCTCCAAAAAAAAAAACAATAAATTGGTCATTTTCAATCTACGACTGTTTGTGGGACATTGCTGTGCGCGTTCGCCCACAAATATACAGTCAATTCACTTTACAGTGTGTTCTGTGAAGCGCTTTGGGACGTCCTCCCGACGTGAAAAGCGCTATATCAAATGCAAGGATTATAACGCAAAGGTAACCTCCCAGTAGCTCATTCAAGTGTTCTTTCTTCAGGTACTGTAAGGCCCTTTTGTCTGTTTGATTCTGTCCTAGAACACAAACCTACAGCATCCCATGACAGCATCAATCTTCACAGGGGACAGTGAGCATCAACTTAATACTCAATAGCAGGGATGGGGAAGAGATTAAGGGAAACCCAGTGTTGCCCTCTTGCCTTTATCCAATATAATACACGTGCATTTTCCAAATACATGCATGATCCCTCCACGCCCAGGGCTTTTATATGAAATAGTGCAGCCAGGTTGAGGTAACCCTCATCCTCTATCTGGGATGTATTTCAACCCAAGTTCAAGAGGTGAAAAGAGAGTGTCTTAACTATCTAGTCCTCAATTGTTCTGTGTCTTAGCTCTAACTATTTCATAAGATTACAAAAGAGGCATAGATGAAAAAGTCATTTTGCAAGAGCTTTAGAAGGCTCAGTGCTTTGAGATTACCTCCCGATGTGAAAGGTTTACCGAGCAGTAAGTGGAACCCGGTTTTTAGTCGATTGGCGGATTGCTTTTCCGGGGATAAATCTATGACTGTTTGTGGGACACTGCTGTGCGCAATTAGCTGCCACATTTCGCCCACAAATATACAGTCAATTCACTTTACAGTATATTCTGTGAAGCGCTTTGAGACGTCTCAACAACGTGATAAGGCGCTATATCAAATGCAAGAATTATTATTATTATTCTCCACACTGTCCCAAGTTGAGAAGGGTAAGTTTAATCTCTATACATGGATAAACCACATGTGGCTACAGAGTTGCTGTATACTCCGAGCGGGATTGAGGAGGAGCCACTTACAGGACATACTCGCGGAAGCTTCTCTCCCAATCCGCCTGGTTAAAGAAGTCATAAAAATGGCAGCCAAACGTGATGAAAACAAATCCGAAAGCAAGGAATCCAAAAATACCTGAAAATAAAAATCAGCAATGAAACACAGTAACACACGTACTACTGAGCGAGTCTACTCAGTGAGCAGCTGAGCCAATACAAGCCAGATCCTGGTTTGTGCTGAGTTAACTGATTTCCATTCTGGGTATCAGCAGGGACACTTAATTGGGATTCTGCGGAAACACTATTTTAGTGGAGTGAGTAGTAAATGTATGGAACAGGCTCCCTAGGGATATGGTAGAAGCAGAAATTGTTGATCTTTATAAAAGCAAATTAGGTCATTTCTTTTAGGAAATAATATCTTGGGATACATTGTATAGTTTGCGACACGACACGTGCACGCGACTACCAGGATGGTGGAAGGCGAACTAGGTGGACCTTGGTCTTCTTTCGTCCCGCAATTATTATGTTCATATTCGAACTACAGGTTAGGGAAATTGGGAAAAACTAGGCCATGGTGTGTGACAACAACAACTTGCATTTATATAGTGTCCCGGAGTGCTTGACACAGCGATGGTGGGAAGAAAATATCATGAAGGCTAACTAATTCCGTTCCAAGCTCAAAAATAAGAACACAGAATGATTTGAGAAGAGGCCATTTGGACTTTGAACTAGTTCGATCCACAATCCAGATGGAACACACTCTATCAAGCACTCACCCTACCCAACTCACTTCCTGAGGAAAGGTTCTGCAAAGTACCTCCGAAGGATACGATTGTGATTATTTATCCAGCCTCATATGCTGTGGTACCCAATCTAGGCTAGAGGGGCTGACTGGCAGCCCACGGCAGCATCCAGTCTACAGGTCGATTTCACCCCCACCGTTCATTTCATCTGGCACACCCACTCCCTCCGTAACCCGGAAATGTTATTTTATGGGAAGGAAAACACAAAAATATTGCTTATGCAGTCCACGGACATTTCTCAAATAGGGCAACTGGCCCTCAGCAGCCATAAGATTGGCCCACTCTGATCTAGGCTAACCAGTAGGTTGTTTCTTTATAAAGTGATGGCATGTTTATCAGGAACAGTCACATGGCTGTATAATGTGACCCTCAGATTTGCTCTAGTATTGAAGATCTCTTACCCAAGCGTAGCATTGTTTCATTGATCTTACTGGCCGCCTTCTCACTCAGGAGCCCAGGGTGGTTACTTTTGATTGAAAACAGGGTCATGACACCTGAAAAACAACCATAGACATCAATAAAACAAACGCAGGAAAGCCTGGGTCTATCATACAGTGAATCCAGAGAGACCTTGGAATACAGTACAGAACTAGCAATTCCATTCAAAGTGGTCATAATGATATTGGCGGTGGGGGGGGGGGGGGGGGGGGGCGGCTATATTCCACTTCCTTTCAAATTTAATGTGGCAAAATACTCCCCCACTCCTCCCATTCATTCAGTCACTCCATACTTCAGAGACTGTGGCTAAGGCACATTAGTTCAGACGGGGTCTAAAACATGATTTTTCCAAACTGGATTTATTGCATTAATTAATTGCAACTGCAGGTTTGCAAATACAGGGATGAAAAATTTGTGACAGATAAATTGAAAACCTGAAGCTGGAAGAGTCTGAGCAAAATCGCTCAGGGTTTAATATTAATAAGGGTTTAATATGCAATATTACTCAAGTGTGTGATATTGAAGCTTACAACAATATTCTAAGTATACAATACATATCACTGCATGTGATACCGATAGATACAGTGCCTAATTCTCTATCTTATTCCAACAACAACAAATTGCATTTATATAGCGCCTTTCACGTCTGGACTACGACCCAAGACTCAAGCAATGATGTGTTTCCACCCAAGCTGCGAGTTGGGATCAGAGAGGGGTGGAGGGTAATGGGAGTGGTGGAGGAATGAAGATGACCGAAGGCACAGTCGAAAAGGTCATGAGATGGGCCTTAAGGGAGACAAGGGGACAAGCGGAAGGTCTCCGGGATGGAGTTCAAGAGGGTGGGGTTCAAAAAGAGTGAAGGTCCGAGCATCGATAGTGGAGCGGGCTGGGCAGGGGACGTAGAGCAGGCCAGTGCCTGCCGAGCAGAGGAAGCGGACAGTTTAGTGATGCCAGCACATGAAGTGCATATATCTGTGGCTGTGACAGCAACACATTCAGTGCATTCGTCTCAGTCTGTTACTGACTTGCGCTGTGCTTTGTATGGAGTAGATGTCAATGTTCCCATACCTCTGATAAGGAAATAGCCACCAACCACCAGCACCAATCCAATGGGAGCTAGGACAAATCCCGCTCGGAAGTGATAATTTTTATACCCAACAAAGCATATCCCACTCACAGAGTCTCCATCCACCTAGAGAACAAAACCAAGAGGGGAAAGCATTAACAATAATCTTTGCATTTGATATAGCGCCTTATCACATCGTTGAGACGTCTCAAAGAGCTTCACTGTAAAGTGAATTGATTCTATATTTTGTGGGAGAAACGTGGCAGCCAATGGCATACAGCAGTGTCCCACAAACAGTCGTGATCAAATTATTATTTTTTTTGCAGGAAAAGCGATCCGCCAATCGACCAACAACCGGATTGCTACTTTACGGCTAGGCAAACAGGTGTGGGGAACAAGGAAACTTGCCTAAGGTCTCGCCTTGTCCGGGAATCGAAATCAGATCCTCTTGCTTGCGAGGCGAGTGCTCTAACCAATACGCTACAGAGCTCCATTTAAGATGGCTAGAGAATCTAGGAGCTTTCATTTGTTAACCACAATCCCTGATCTGACAGTACCCTCCCAGCCTGAACCACCCCAAATGTGCACAGTTGATATGGACCACCCCAGAATCTACAGGTTACCTGAGCCAAAGCCAGGATGGTGACGGTGAGAATGAATGGGATGGACCAGGTGACCAAGTGGAAGTAGGACGTTTTTCCAGACAGGGGTTGGTAGGTGGTGCCGAGAGCCTTGAATGACATGTGCCAAGCGTAGGTCAGCATCACAAACCAGATCACCCCAGACATCAGCGAGTAGTAGACGATGACAAATATTATCACGCAGGAGAGAGTTTCATTGGACCTGTTGGAGAGAGCAGAGTGACAGTGTAATGCCAACTTGGTGGCATTTGGGGATGCAGACACAGCACATGTAAGCTGGGAACCTGCAGATACTAGTTACCCCACTGACTTATACTACATTTATGTCTCCCTTGACGAGCAGGAAGATCGGGGCGGTGGGTGATATTATTTCACAGATGCTCAGGTATCTGATCCAAGTTACTACTGCTCAAGTGTAAACCTGGCTATAACTGATGATGAGCAATAATAAATACATTTATTGTATATATATATAATCCTTGCATTTGATTTAGCGCCTGATATCTTCGAGGCATCTCAAAGCGCTTCACAGGATATACTGTAAAGTGTAGTGACTGTGTGTTTTGTGGGTGAAACACGGCAATTCAACCAATGGGAGGGGAGGGGGAATGTATCTAGCACAGCTGAGCCTGATCATGTCTTCTACTTTAAAAGTGAATTTAAAAAGGAGACAGATACTCGAGAAATAAGGATATTAAGGCATATGCTGACAAAACAGGGAAATAAGATTAAAAGATAATAATAAGCAATAATCCTTGCATTTGATATAGCGCCTTATTATGTCGTTGAGACATCTCAAAGTGCTTTACAGGATATACTGTAAAGTGGATTGACTGAGCATTTTATGGGTGAAATACGGCAGCCAATTTGCATACAGCAAGGTCACACAAACAGCCATGGAGTGAGTGAGTGAGTGACCAATTTTGGGGAAGGATTGTTGGCAAGGACACTGGGAGAAACTGCCTACTCTTTCGAAATAGTGGCACGGGATCTTTAACGTCCACATGAACAAGCAGACGGGAGCTCAGTCTAACATCTCATCCGAAGGACGGCATCTCCAACAACGCCACACCCACACAGCGCTGCATTGGAGTGTCAGCTTAGACGATATGATTCCAAGTCCCGACGTGGGGCTTGAACCCACAACCTTCTGACTCAAAGGCGAGAGCGCTACCACTGAACCAGCTTGCCACTGTCTAACAAAACAGCAGTTTTTTTCAAATCAACAAAACAATGCAAGCTTACGTTGGCTCCCCGAGTCGCATTGTCCCGTCCGCTTTGCACACAATCTCCTTCCTTGCCCCGTCCATGAACTGCGCGAGCCAGCCAATGCTTCCAATGAAGAAACAGGCGTTAACGTAGAACAAGATGACGGCTGGGTAGCGGTTAGAATTCTTCCAGTCAGCGACAAACGTGGCCTAAAAATCAACCGGGTACAGAAACACACAAATGGGGAAATCAATTATAAACTGTAGAAATCTGGGCCAAGAGCAGGAAGCTACATACAACAAGAGTATCAGATTCGTGAATATTTAATTGCCACCTGGTAACCAACTATGCATTTTGTTTATCTACAAGAACTGCGCTCCAACATGCCTGGAATGAGATCCCGTTGATCCCATCAGGAACGACTTCCTGATCAGCGGGCAGCACATCCAGTTACTAACAGGATTCAATGTTTACAAAATTCTGTTGCAAGAACTGCAATGTTGGACCCCAAAGTGCATCACAATGCAATGCAACCAGGACATGCAAAAGCACATGGTACAATATATATGAGAAGGCAGTGCCAAGTAACACAATGCAATCCAACAATACAAAAAATCAGTGCAGCCATCCAACCCAGTGGCCTCCAGCGTGCTTTGTATATAAGTCTAGGAAGGACAGAAGTACTGCTAAAAAAATTATACTCTCAGTTTTAACTGACGGAAATTCAGTGCAATTTTGCCCACAAAATATACAGTCAATTCACTTTACAGTATATTCAGGGAAGCGCTTTTGGTTAAGGTTAATGATAATAATCCTTGCATTTGATATAGTCCCTTAGCTAACAGTGTGATAAGGCACTATATAAAATTCAAGGATTGTTATCAATATTATTATTTCGGGATACTTTTATGCTTTGAGAAAAGCAAGAACATCATTGAGCTCTCCCACGTCAGGCAAATACAGAGGAAAACTCTCTTTAAACACTTAACTCCTAGTTTCAGTAAAGCATCCTCTGTGGCAGCAATGTGACTTAGTAATGTAGAGGTACAAATGGATAATGGCTAATGTAGGATGTAATGTGCTAATTATCACTGGTGATAATTATCATATCACATAACATTTTCCGTGTCTGGCACTGAGAATGCCCCAATCCCTTCCCGCTGTCTGCATTACAACAGAGGGACTCAAGACAACAGCCTCTAGACTTAGCAGTTTGCATTGCATTGCAGTGCTGGTTCAACGGTTATTGGATAGCGAGAAAAAATAAGCTAGGGTTAAGTCAGTATTTCACTAAGCAGGATTCCAAGGCTGAGAACGACAACAACACATTACATTTGTATATCGCCTTTCATGTTGGGAGGACGTCCGAAGATGGTGGACCCAAGCTGGGGGTTGGGATAAGAAGGGGTGGAGGGCAGGGACGATAGGGGTTGGAGGATGACCGAAGGCGTGATCGAAAAGGAAGGTCTGGAGATACACCTTGAAGGAGGCAAGGGAAGGGTGCGAGACAAAGGGACTGTGAAATGGAGTTCCAAAGGGTGGGGGCCGAGAGGCTGAAGGCTTGACTGCCGATGCTGGGGTGGGCCGGACGAGGGACATAAAGTAGACTGGAGCCCGTTGAGGGGAGGAAGCAGACAGGTCTATGTGGGGTTAGCAGGTCACAGAGGTGGGGAGGAGCAAGACCATGGAGAGACATCAAGGTCCCTGAAAGCAAACTACAGATTGGCAAGTCCAATGGTCACCATAAGCCATTTCATGGTGTGTATGGCTCAGCTAACACACTGAGCTATCAGAAGAGACAAGCAAGAAGGACTAGTGGATAGTTTTATCTCTCCGCTTCCCACAAGAAGTTACCAGAGTTCTGAATGTCTCAAAATGTAGAATTGTGCAGAAATTGGATAAATTCTTAAATTCAATCCTAATTTTTTTTTTACGAACTGCAGAAAAACAGTTTCCAACTGAAGAGTTGGAATCCCAAATCCACAATTCTGCATGATTTTATATTTGAAAGCAGTGGTCTTAAGCCTGAGACAATGAGAAATTTCAGGGACCTTGATGTCTCGCTAAGGCTGCTTCTAGCAATATCTCTCTATCCACTGGGGCCGGTTTCTGATTTGTCCCAGTCAGTGCAGAAGTGGGACTAGTTGGCCGCTCTTTCAAAGAGCCGGGACAAACATGCTGGTCCGAAGGGCCATCTTCTATGATTGAATCGGACGAACACTCACCAGTGTGAAGAAGGTACAGAATATAGTGATGGAGCCAAAGATGGCGATGTAGACGTGCATGGCGTCGTGTTCGTCGTCAGTGAAGAGCGGATTCTGACACTGGATCCCGCAGCCCTCCACGTCCTCGTACCAGCTCTTCGGATTCTCCGTTCTCACCAGAGGTGACTCGCAACGACCAGAGCTGTTGAACTTGATATTCTGGACTTCGTTCTGAAGGGGAAGACAGAGAATTTGGAAATATTCGTTAGTTCCTTTTGGAGGTTTGTATCTCCCCCCCACCACCCCCCCCCCCCCCCCCCAACACCCACAAGCTCAAGATACCACAACAGCAACTACAACAACAATTTACATTTGTATTGAGCCTTTCGCATCGGGAGGATGTCCCAAGTTCCTGGACAGTCAGGGATTTGACACGAGCAGAGGTTTGGGATCAGAGACGTGGAAGGCAGAGAGTGTAGGGGTAGGAGAGTGACCGAAGGCGCGGTTGAAGAGGAGGGTCTTGAGACGCGTCTTGAAGGAGGCGAGGGAAGGAGCGAAGTGAAAGGACTGTGGGATGGAGTTCCAATATACTGTAAAGTGATTTGATTGTATACTTGTGGGCGAAACGTGGCAGCCAATTGCGCGCAGCAGTATCCAACAAACAATCGTGGATTGAAGTGACCAATTTTTTATTGTTGTCTTTTTTTCTTGAGGGATTATTAAGGAAACTTGCCCAAGGTTTCGCCCGGCCGGGAATCAAACCCAGGTCTCTCGCTTGCAAGGCGAGTGCTCTAGCCACTGAGCTAGACGACTCCTACACAACATGGATTATAACAATATAACATGGATGTCTGATCCCAATGATGACTCTCTAAAACAAAATTCTCGATCTCATGACAGGCCAATAAGCTTAGGAGAGCCACCATCGTTCAGGTGAGACGTTAAACCAAGGTCCTATTTCTGTCTATTCAGATGGACATTAAAGATCCCATGGCACTGTAGAGTCAATACTCTTTTGCCAATGCACTGGAGAGCCAAGTTTCCGTGGTCAATGAATTGGAGAGCCACGTCATTGAAGTAGTGGGTTACGCTGTTAATTCCCTGCACAAGTTTTATGATTGATCAGTAATGAAAGGGCCACATTTCACGTCTGCTTCCTGACGTGGTTAAAACATGCCTGAAAACTACCAACACAATCTATTACATTGATTTATATTCCTTGCTGATATTTTCCCACTTTCACCCACTTACCAAGCATCCTTCAGGAAAGCGATCAGCCGTACATTTCAGGAAGTCTGGCCACCCTCTCTCTCTCTGCACGATGGCACAGGGTCTGCGGGTGATCTGACACAGCACCTGACCGGGCAGGTCCACTTTGCCATTTTCACACTTTGGCATATAGATGGCACACAGCAGCGGCTGAATGACATTCCAGCAGCCGGGAGCATTCCTCAGCCCTGGAAGAAAGCAGCAAGATTGAGTCCAGCATGAATGACACCATCCAAAGTAACACTTCACAGCAAGACAAAAGCAGCACTGGCACCCTTGCTTTCGACTTCAAGATCCTCACACTCGTCTTTAAATCCCTTCGAGCCCTGGCACCTCCCTACCTCTCCGACCTGCTTACTCCTCGATCCACTACTCGTTGCCTCCGCTCGACTGGCTCTAGCCACCCTGCTTGTCCCTCGTGCCCTCTGCTCCACCATCGGTGGCCGCGCTTTCAGCCACTACGACCCGAAACTCTGGAACATTCTCCCTCAATTCCTCTGCCCTGCCCCCTCCTTCCCCACCTTCAGGTCGTCTGAAGACCTTCCTCTTTGACCGTGTTTATGATTACCTCCCCCCAGCTCGTGTCGTGCTCTGCCACTGTCAAGCGCTCTGGGACGCTACCCTGTGTGGGGCGCTATAGAAATGCAGGTTGTTGTTGCTGCTTACCTAGTGCATTAGTAGCAAAATACAGAAAAGTAATTTTTCAGTGTCGCATCAAAGCACATCTTGTGTAATACTCATAATTCACCACCTTAAACCTGTTCTATCAGACTCAACAGGAGATATGCTTCTTCCATCAATTGTAATGAGTGTTTTACAGCTCAAAACATTGTAGACTTGTAATTTTTTGCAGTCAATTAAATGTTACCATATTTGTACAGACGACGGCAAGTATAAATTTCTCTTGCAAATGTTTAGATTTTTCAGAAAAGAGAAGGGAGTTTCTCTCGGTGTCCTGGCCAACGTTTCCGCAGATACAATTGGTCACCCTCCATCACCCCAGTCCTTACATGGCTCCACAGGCTACATGTCGCAGAATTTCTAAATTCTGATACTCCAAAATTACTTCAAGCCCTGGCACCTCTTTACCACACTGACCTCCTCACGCCATACTCCTCTACCTGCCCTTTTGCTTAGCTAGCTCAGGCTTTCCGCACGTCCCTAGACTCCTCCATCTCACCATCGGCGGCTATGCTTTCAGCCACCATGACCAACCCCTCTGCAACACCCTGCCCTAATCCCTCCACCTCCTCTTTGCCTGTCTTCAGATCACATTCGAAGACTTTCCTCTGTGACCGTACCTACAATCACCGCCCTTTCTCCCCGGCTCAACTTCAAACCCCGCCATTGTTAAGCACCTGACGTGGTTAAATATAATCACGACATGTTAACCACTCTTGTTATAAACGCAAGTTATCGTTGCTGTCACTCACTTCATTTGGGTCATTGCTGCTACGTTTAACTACAATTTGCAGTAAAATCCTCGTGAAGCCCTTTGAGTATTGTGGAGGGAGAATTCTCTCGAGGGAGACCTTGACAGGCCACTGGGTCTTTCTTCACTCCTTCCTGTCTCTGCAAATCTATATGAATATGCAAGTCCAAGTTCCCTACCGAACTATAGCAGACTATAGTACAATGCACCCTCCACTCTCCTCACTATCCCACCACGTGACTGAAATCAAGAATGACCTTTGTGGACAAACATAAGTCTAGTTGTACCTCTCCATAGCGTATCCATTTTGTTTTGATCAGCCGGGTGTCTGACGCATGCGGAAACCCATCACCGTGCTTAAGAGGATCGAAACCAAGCTGAGGTTTCCATGCATCCCACCTACACATGGAAATTCCAGATAGGTTGTTGGAATGCGCACTCTCTCCCTGGAGGGGTGCATCCTGCTGACCTAATTCCGGAGAGTAATAGGTGGAGGTTGGCAAGAGTCAAGGCTTGGCTCCTTAGCACAGAGGGGAAGTGTGCTAGCTAGGAAAGATTTGAGTCAAGCATATTGGCCATTGGCAAACTAGTGGATCCGATGTGAAAGGCACTATACAACTGTAATTTTGTATTGTATTATTATTGTCAAGCAATGAAAGACCAGGAGTTGGTCCCACTCACTGCCAACAGGAGTGCAGCAAACCATTCCAATTCCCATCAATGAGAGTAAATCTTCTAGTATAAGACTGGCTTTTTAGCACAAAGCCCACAGAAATGGAATTGGAATTAAATGATCTGCCATAATCTAATAAAATGGCAAAACAGAGAACAATAATAATCCTTGCATTTGGTGTAGCGCCTTTTCAAGTCGGAAGGACATCTCAAAGCATTTCTCAGGATTTGTGAAACTGAGTGACTGTTTTTGTAGGCAAACATGGCAGCACAATTGCGCACAGCAAAGTCCCACAAACAGCCATGAAACAAATGAACAATTTTATTTGGGGGATTGTTAGCCAGGACACCAAGAGAACTCTCTTCTCTGTTCGAACGTCCACCTGAACAAGCAGACAGGACCTCCGTTTAACATCTCGTCCGAATCTGCACAAAAGTGACTAGTATTGTCACAGCCCCAACACAGGGGTCAACTTGAATGACTTCAAAATGCCCGAATCCAATATTTCCTTTTCCATTGCTGTTTCCTTTTCGGTTGCACAGAGAAGCCACGTGATCTGGTTTACTTTACTTGTTCACAATGCCAATGCTCTCGCCTCACATTGGGATCAATTTAACTGTCCATTCCATGATGTGATAAGGTGCTCTATCCAATGTAAGGATCATTCATTTATATATCTTTCCTATAAGCCTCTTTTACCTAATTTTTACTAACAATGGGCTGTTCAATAAGCATTCTGAGACCTGCTCCATATGAAGGACACTATATAAATGCAAGTTGTTGTTGTTCAACAGAAACTTGAAACTTATGCTGCATTCGCTAATCAAGCTGATTTCTTTTTCTTTTTCTTTTGTTGGTCAGCCGGGTGTCTGACACATATGGAAACCCATCAAGCATGCTTAAGAGTATCTAAGTCAAACTAAGAATATCTTTCTTAAGATTCATAATGACCGATGACCACAGGGGTTATATTCGATCCAACTCATATCCTCTAATTCTGAATGAGGGAATAAAATTAATTTGATGCAATTTTACGTTCAAAGCCTCGCTCCTGACTCCCACTGTGACCTGCTAACTCCATATAGGCTTGTCTTCTCCCTTCGCTCAGCAGGCTCCGGCCTGCTCCATATCCCCCGCCTCGGCCCACCCCACCATCGGCAGTTGGGCCTTTCGTCTCTCTGCCTTTGGAACTCCATCCCACAGTCCCTTCGCCTCACTCCCCCACTTGCCTCTTTCAAGGCTCGTCTCAAGACCCTCCTCTTCAACCGTGTCTTCAGTCACCCACCTACCCCTACCTTCCGCAAATCCTGATCCCAACTTCCAACTCAGGTCCAAATCCCTGACTGTCCAGCGCCTTGGGACGTCCTCCCAACGTGAAAGGCGCTATACAAATGTAATTTGTTGTTGTTCCATTTCCTTTGCAGATTATTGCTATAAAAATGCATCCACATTCCAACTAGGACTGTTACATCTCGCTGCCCTTTGCCAGCTAACTTGGGAATCCATTGACTGTGCCAAGGCTTTAGTTTAGCTCCTCAACAACCCGAGATCTCATCAAAACTGGGCCATTTTCACTCACCCCAACGAAGCAAACCATTTCAGCTCTCTCCACCCGATAAAGATCATTGATTTAAACCGCTTTTCGGGGAGAGAGAGAAATAAAGAAAACTTATTGCAATCTGCCTTGGCTGTTTGACCCAATTTTTTTTGGTGTGTGTTAGTTAGTTAGTTAGTCAGTTAGTTAGTTAGTTAGTTAGTTAGGTAGTTAGTTAGTTAGGTAGTTAGTTAGGTAGTTAGGTAGTTAGTTAGTTAGGTAGTTAGTTAGGTAGTTATTTTCTTAAAAAATGCATTCACCTTTTCTTTTTTTAAGGGAAAAAAACCCCACACAGTAAAGTGCCTACTTAAACCCAACAAACCAACCCAACCCCCCCACACCCCTAAAAAAAATAACATTTAGATTTAGATTGAAGCAAATCTATTGAGAAATATAGTTAGCAAAAAACGGGCTGGGTGACATATATATATATATATACCTGACATATATATGGACAATATATTGTGGAGTCCTGTAGCTCAGTGGTTAGAGCACTCGCTTTGCAAGTGAGAGACCTGAGTTCAATTCCAGGCAGAGGGCGAAACCTTGGGCAAGTTTCCTTACTCCACACAGAGCCTAATAATAATCCCTCCAAAAAACAAAAACAATAATAAATTGGTCATTTTCAATCCACGACTATTTGTGGGACATTGCTGTGCGCAATTGGCTGCCGCGTTCGCCCACAAAATATACAGTCAATTCACTTTACGGTATATTCCGTGAAGCGCCTTGGAACGTCTCGAAGACGTGAAAAGCGCTATAACAAATGCAAGGGTTATTGTTATTGTTATATATATATCTATATTATATACATTACCTGACCACAGCACGAGTTTATTGTGAGCCTCCTCTTGTGTGCTGGAGTCCTCAGCCAGGCTGATGGAGGTGTGGGTGTAAGGCAGGGCAGAGCCCAGACATGTGTTGTATTTCAAAGGCTGGCATTCCGATGCTCTCTTGCATGGATCAGACGCGTCGCTCTGGTTGCTCTCAGCCTCTCCACACTGCGCCATGAATTCCCACAGCGAGAACAGGCAGACGGCTGCTCTAACAAAGGAATTTCTTGGAGTAGTAGACATCTTGAAATCTCAGGGACCTGTTTCTCCTCCCCCCCCACCACCCCCACTCTTCACCCACTCTTTCTCTCTCTCTCTCTCTATCTCTCTCTCAACGTCCCCAACCACCCAGCCCCTACCCCCCTTTCCACAGGCAATTCCCACCCCCCCACTACCCCAAGTCAAAAAGTTAAAAAGGCTCAACAACAACTCCCTCTCTCCCTCTCTCTTTCTCTTCTCCCTCACTCTCTCTTTCCCCTTTCTCTTTTCTCCCCTTTTCCCCCTGCTGCTGCTGCTGCCTTTTCTTCTTTTTTCTCTTTCTCTTCTCCTCCTTCTTCTCCTCCTTCTCCTTCTCCTCCTCCTGCTGCTGCCCCACTCTCTGACTCCAACGCAGAGGAAATCTTAGTGGCCAAACTTCCCGAAACTTCATCCGACGGTCCGCCCGGGGTTTGGTGGGTGAGAAGCGATGGGTCAGTGTCCGAAGTTGCGACAAATTCCATCTCGAGTCAATGTCACTGCATCTTCAGGCTCTGCATCCACTCTCCCACCCTCTCCCCAACTTGAACTCACCAGCAACATACACACATATATATATCTCTCTCTCTCTCTCTCTCTATATATATATATATATCTTTCTCTATATATATCTATTTATATATTTCGCAATCTCTTGTTTTTCCTTTAAAACATCCTGAATAATCAAATGCAAGGATTATAATACACCTATATTTCCTTCTCTCTCTCTCCCAACCTCCTCCCGCCACCCCCCCACCTCCTCCCCCCAAAAAATGCAATATGTATTTTTCCTCCTCTCTCTCTCTCTCTCTCTCACTCACTCTCACACTCTCTCTCTTTCTCAGCCACCACGCCAACGTACTCCCACTCCTTTCTCCCTATATACACACACACACACTCCACAAGAGAGAGGGAGAGAAAAAGCAAGAGAAACTGACAGATAAAGAATGTAATTCGAAACCAAGTCGAGATTTTTTCCCCCCCTCCACTCCTCCTCCTTCTCTCTCTCTCTCTCTTTTTTCTGGCTCACTCCCTTCTTGGAACTGTTCGCACGGTTGTGTTGACCACCAACTCCAGTCCGCAATAAGTTTGTTGCACTTTCACAAGTTAATGCAAACTTTTAGGGCACTATTATATTTCCCCCCCCCCCCACCACCACCGCCACCTCAACCACCCCCTTTTCCAACCCTCCAGTGCCTGGTCAACATTGGTTGCCTTTGTTCGTGGGATGTACTTGGTGAGAGAGAAAGAGAGAGAGAGAAGCAGATCGAAACCCCTCCCCCCCTCCTCAGCCAACTAACTCACACTCCAAAATAACACAGGCAAACCCATAGCCAGTGAGTGTGTGTTTGTGAGTGTGTGTGCCCCCCTTTCAGGCCTCTGCATACATTTAGGAGGCAACCCCCCCCCCCCCCCCCCACTCCCACCGCCCCAGCACATATCACACACACACACACACCCAACAAAAACTTTTATAAACAGGTGATGAACTTTTCCTCGCGCAAATATCCAGCTCTCCGTAAAGTAAGATCTTTGACTTTCGTGCAAGAAATCGCTCAGATTAAATCATGTGTTGTTTAAACCCTCCCACTTTGCACACACACACACACACAAAATGTAGGGCATCTCAGCTGCAAAATACTCCTATCTGGAATGTCTACAGCCACTTAGAGTAATACAATATAAATTTATATATGTATATATATATATATTTGATCAACCGGGTGTCTTGACACATGCGGAAACCCATCAATATGCTTAAGAGTAATCACCTAATTCTGGAGAGTACTAGGCACAGGTCGGCAAGAGCCAAGGCTTGGAGATTACGTTGATATCGAACGTTTCACGTCAGGAGGATGTGCCGAGGTGCTTAACAATAATGGCTCGGCACCTGAGCTGGTGGGGGTGGGAGCAGAGTGGGTGGTGAGGAAGAAAATGACCAAAAACTTATCAAAGAGGAAGGGGTTATGAAGGACCTTGAACGGGTGAGGGAAGAGGGTGAGTTGGAGGGACTCCGGGATGGAGGCTCGGGGATTGGAGGCAGATGGTCTGAAAGCCTGTCTGCTGATGGTGAGGTGGGGAACAAAAATAAGTGTACATCTCACTTGTGAATGATAAGAATTTTCTTCCATTAGCAGGATAAATTAGGCTGCTGGCTCAGTATATCCTGTGAAGTGCTTTGAGTTACCTCAACGACATTATGAATCGTTATATCAAATGCAAGGATTATTATAATTATTGCATCCACCAGGATTGTTCTCAAGCCGCTATTTATTCAGTTCTCCTTCTAACGCGGTGATGGAAACTAAGCATCTGTTTATATTGTCGAGCAGGTCTCTCTCCATTCATTGCCCCAGAGTTACCATGGGATTAAATCTCACATTACCCAATTTTCAATAGTTCATAATCTGCAACTGTAAAGGTTTAGAGAAGTATCCGGTCACAAGCGAAATGTAGGGACTGAACTGTTTCAAAAATAGATTTCTGCAATAAGAAAGGGAGTGTTTTTTGGGGAAAGAAAAAGCTGTCCTGTTCCGCAAAGTGTTTAAAAAACAGAACCATTAGAAGGCAAGTCGGTGAGCGGGATTAGATGAGGTTATAATAATAATTATGATAATAATCCTTGCATTTTAATATAGTGCCTCATCACGTTGTCGAGACGTCTCAAAGTGCTTCACTGTCCTCGTGTAGAAAAAGAAACCAAAAGTAGACTTAATGGGCTGAATGATCCGTTTTTTTTGCTGTAACAGTCTCCCGTTCTATGGAGGAACTGATTTATGCTGAGGATCTTGGTGCCATTCTTCAGTTGTGAGGTGAGACAGTTGGCAGGTAAATTGACTGCAGAGGACATTTCAAGTGCTCTGGGTCGCTACCCTGCTTGAGGAGCGCTATATAAATGCAAGTAGTTGGTGTTGTCATCACAGGTGAGCAACACCCAGGAAAGGTGGGTGGCGGAGATCACTAATTAACAATCAGGAACGCAAGCTAATTTTTCCCCTTCCTAGGTCACTGCCCGCCACTTCTCACCCAAGCTGAGGTCAGCTAACACAGCACAGAACATGGACTGAGCCTGGGGCCATCCTGGTCCGTGTGGGTCAGTATCACTGCATATGGTGCAAAGCTTTATATTTTCACAGCAAAGAAAATTGTAGCCCAAACCGAAGACTCGCACATTAAAACCTAATAATGCTTGCATTTGGACGTTTTCCCAATGTGAAAGGTGGTTTACAATGTAATTTTGTTGTTGTTATTGCATTTGACATAACACCTTATCACGTCTTCAAGACGTCTCAAAGCGCTTCACAGAATATACTGCAAAGTGAATTGACTGTATATTTTGTGGGCGAAAAGCGGCAGCCAATTGCACACAGCAGCGTCCCACAAACAGCCGTGGATTGAAGTGACCAAATTATTTTTATTTATTTTGAAGGGATTGTTAACCTCCAGTAAAGCGATCCACCAATCGACTAATAATCGGGTTCCTACTTACTGCGAGGTACACAGAGGCGTGTGGAGTAACAAAACTTGCACGATCGAAGAGGAAGGTTTTCAAACCGGACTTGAAGGAGGCAAGAGAGGGGCTGAGGCAGAGGGATTGCGAGTTCCTGAGTGTGGGGGCAGAGATACTGAATGCCCAATTGCCAATGGTAGGCCGGGAAGTGCAGGGGACTTGAAAGTAGATGGGGGCCTCCGAGAGGAGGGAGCGGACAGGCTGATATGGGGTTATGAGGTCGGAGAGGTGGGGGGAGCAAGATCATGGAGGGCCTTGAAGGTAAGAACGAGGGTTTTGTTCTCGATTCTCTGAGGAATGGGGAGCCAGTGAGGCCGGGCAAGAACAGGGGTGAGAGGTTCCCAGAGCCTGGTGCGGGAGAGGACACGAGCTGCAGTGTTCTGAATAATCTGCGGCTTGTGGAGGGAAGAGTTGGGAAGTCCAGTGAGCAGGCAGTTGGCGTAGTCAAGCCGGGACATGATGAAAGCGTGGATCGGGGTCTCGGTGGCTTGCGGTGAGAGGCAGTGGCGGAGAAGGGGAAATATTGCGGAGGTGTGGAAATGCGGAACGGGACAAGGCACGAACGTAGTCTTTGAAGGATAGCTGAGGCGAGTGCTCTAACCAAAACACTGCAGGACTTCGGATTGCTTTTACTTATTAAGTCATTGAGGGAAATCAAAACGATTACAGATTTTTTGATGCCAGTCTGTGGAAGCATTGAAAGGCCCCTTGAATCAAAATCGTTTTGTGATGAAAAGAGAGAGAAAAATTAAAAAAAATAAGTCATTTTAAGACAAAAGAAAACAATTGCAAGGTCCCGACTGATGAAATAATAAATAATCGTTGCATTTGATACAGCGCCTTATCACGTCGTTGAGACATCTCACAGCGCTTCACAGAATATACTATAAAGTGGGTTGACTGAATCTTGTGGGTGAAACATGACAGCCAATTGCACACAGCAGTGTCTCACAAACAGTCGTGGATTGAGTGACCACATTTGTTTTTGGAGGGGCGGGGGGGCGGAGGAGTAGGAGGATTATTAACCCCAGAACGCGATCCGCCAATCGACCCACAACAGGTTCTTACTTGCTGCTAGGTAAACAGAGCGGTGCGGAGTAAGGAAACTTGTCCAAGGCTTGGCCACGACCGGGAATCGGATCTGGGTCCTTCACCCTGCGAGGTGAGCGCACTAACCACTACGCTACTTAATGCCGTTATTTCAAACTGAGCGACCAGCCCCGTGCTCTGAAATAATTGAAAGCGGCATCACTGCTCTTTAACATTCAGAGCCACCAGTCCCTGCTAAGTGGGATGAATATATTAGCAGGTTCTCCTCAGCAGGTTCACCATAAATAGGAGCTGTAGCCTCATCCGTTATTTACATACTTCCTACCACCCACTTCCACTTAAACGGGAATTAGCTCCCGTTGGGAGTCAAACGCACTTCTAAAAATAACATGGCGATTCATTACTGAAATGAATTTCAGTTGGGCTCGTTGCGTTAAAGGGGAATGCTGTCGATGGTTTGGTGGAAACATAGGAGTGCGCGAGGACTGGAAAAGATCATTGCAATCCATCAGGCCGGTCGGAAACAAAGCCAGAGCTTTGAAGTTCTTTCCCAGGGCAGACTCGGGGTGGGGGGGTGGAACATCTGGCCGCAACAACAAATCCTGCCATTTGGCTGTTGGGAAGGTCAGAGCGTAACTATCAATGTTTTGCAAAGCATTTTCTTTTGTTGAGAGAAGAGAAGAAATTATCATCAGCTCTGCCACATGCAATAAATTTGATTACATCACAAAGTCACAGATTCAAACGCTGGGTTGCGTCTGAAGGCCATTTGACTATTAATGAAAGAGATTATTCCAACTTTGTTATTACCAACAACTTGCAATTTATAAAAAGCCTTTCATACAGGGCAGCATCTCAGAGCACTGAAAATAGATAGATTAGTGTGTACGGTTTCGAGCACTCAACCTTCAAAAGTATATAGTATCAGGACTCGCAGGACAACTGATGCTGGTTCAGATAACTTCTTCAGAAAGGAGCTGAAGAAGTGGGAATGGGATAGAAGTGATGGGCGTCAACAAAGAGCAAATACTCCATGAAAAACAAAATGGGGCTGATGGTGGTGGACAACAGCAAACCAGACTGTGATGGAGATGAATATTCCAGTGAAGTGACACGGTTACCTTTGGATATCATTCACTCACACAACGCACAGTCACTACACGTCACAGTAGGGTGACCATACGTGCCTGATTTCTGGGGATAGCCCCCGGATGAGGTATTGTGTCCCCGGGGCCAAATTTGTCCGCCTTTTGAGTTCGGCAACAAACTGAGCGAGAACAAGAGCAGACACACACATCAGAGAAACACAAGCCATGAATCCAACAAGTTTCCCCGGTACCTCCGGCTTCAGCAATTGTAGTCAGTTCAATTTTTTAAAAGAAAAACATGTCCCTGGATTTGGTTTACAAAACATGGTCACCCTGTGTTACAGTATACCCTGTGACAAATATATATCCTTACAGTATATCCTTAACTCGCAGCAAGTAGGAACCCGGTTGTTAGTTGATCGCAGATTGCTTTCCGGGAGTAATAATCCCTCTCCGCCCGCCCCCCACCCGCCCCCCACCTCCAAAAAAATCATTTCAATCCACGACTGTTTGTGGGAAACTGCTGTGCGCAATCAACTGCCGCGTTTCGCTCGCAGAATATACACTCCATTCACTTGACGGTATATTCCGGGAAGCGCTTTGAGACGTCGCGAAGACGTGATGCAAGGATTATTATTATTTCATACCGTAGCCAGAGTTTGTCTCGAACAAAAGATCCGGTTCAAAATGACATTGAAAATGTTAATGTGTCTTGGGGTTAGTGTAAAAAAAACACGTTGGGGTTAAAAAAAATAAGCAGTCAAACAGGGTCTTGCTACTGTAACCGAATGAACTGCGATGGGATTCTATGGATACCTTGGAGCGACGAGTTATCGGGAGCTTACAGTACAGGAAGAAGGGAAGGGTCGGCAATTGGTTCAAGCGCTCTGAGACGCTAGCCTGCGTGGAGGGCGCTATACAAGTGCAAGTTGTTGGTGTTGGTTGCGATGCCCTCCAGAGCAAACTCTCCTGTTGCCTCTCTCTGTGTCTCGGCTCACACGTCGGAGTGGGTACGTGAGTGAAAGGTGAAGTCAAATATCTAAGACCAATACATAGATAATAGATAATAAATTAGTCACTCAATTCACGACTGTTTGTGGGACACTGCTGTGTGCAATTGGCGGCCGAATTTTGCCCACAAACTATACAGTCAATCCACTTTTCAGCATATCCTGTGAAGCGCTTTGAGACGTCTCAACGACGTGATAAGGCGCTATATCAAATGCAAGAATTATTATTATTAAGTACTTTGAGACGTCCTCTTTATGTGAAAGGCGTTGTAGCAAATGTAAGGATTATTTTTATTACATCGAGGATGTCTTATGAGGAGCTTTCCTCTGGAGCTCACTTAATAATATTATCGTGGCGCGTGTCACATAGAATTAGATATGGCGCCTCATCGTGTCGTCGAGACGTCTCAAAGCCTTCGCGGGGTATACTATGAAGTGGAGTGACTGTGTATTTTTTGTGGGCGAAGAGCAGGTAGAGTCTCTCCATTTTAAAGACAAACCAGCCCTGCTCACGAGGCATGATAAGCTTTGGCCGTACAGTGTGTTTTGCAGGCAGACTCGCACAGGAAGCTGACGTGAATGCAGCCAGTCTGACTGGCCTCTCGCCAAGCTGGGAGGCACAGTGATTGTGGGATTGGCTCTGATTGCCAAGATCCCGGGACCACACACACACATACACACACACACACACATATATATATACACGCACGCACGCACGCACAGGCTGATTCCTGCCTTCAGTCACATCAGATGCTTCTCTTTTGCCTTCCTCTCCCAGCAATCTCCACCCGAGAGCGAGAGCGAGAGAGAGAGGGAGAGTGGCCTGTCAACCTGTAGACAAAGTTACAGGCTTGGCTGGACTTAGTTTCATTCACACGCACGGCCCCCTTCCCTGTTTCGTGGTCAGGTACCCTTCCTCGGAGTTCAATTCTGCTACGGGTTCAAATATAAGAAAATAACCCTCCCCCCCCCCCCCCCACCCTCACACACACAATATACAGTCAATTCACTTTACAGTATATGCTGTGAAGCGCTTCGAGACGTCTCAAGGTCTATAAATCATAAATCGTTTAACCGTGAGCTGACAGAGATGACAGGGGTTACGGACTAATCCCAGATTCTCACTTCTTTAAGCCCCTGTGAACCATCACTGAACGGCCTCCGGCAGAAACAGGAGCTTCCCATCCCACTCCCACATCCTCGATCGTCCAAAGTGGTGGACGATCAAGGATGTGCACTCGAGCCGGGGGTTGGGATCAGGAGGGATGGAGGGCAGAGAGGGTGGGGGTAGGAGGGTGAGCGAAGGCGCAGTCGAAGGGGAAGGTCTTGAAGCAAGCAGTAACCTCACAGTCGAGACTGATGGGTCTCTGGAAAGCAATCAGGGAGGGAACACTCTGACTGAGTCAAATTTCTACTTTACAATCTATTCTGTGAAGCGCTTTGAGATAGATAGCAGACTTAGCATTTTCCACGGCGTGTATGAGAGATTATCATGGCTGTCGTGCGGGATTGGACACTGAGTTAAGTGCCAAATGGGAATGATACGTGGTGTTTTGGATACTCAAGCGAACAGCATAACCACAACAACTTGCACTTAATATAGCGCCCTCCACGCAGGGTAGAATCTCAGAGCTCTTAACAGTGGCGGAGCCCGACTCCGAGCCGGAGGGGGTGGGGAGGTGACCGCAAGCACGGTCGAAAAGGAAAGTTTTCAGGCGGGACTTGAAAGAGAGGAGGGGGGCAAGGCGGACGGATTGAGGGAAAGTGTTCCAGAGTTTTGGGCTGTAGTGGCTGAAAGCACAACCTCCGATGGTGGGACGTAGGGTGCGAGGGCCGAGCAGGAGGCCGGTGCCAGTCGAGTGGAGGCGCCGGATGGTGGATTGGGGAGTGAGGAGGTCGGAGAGGTAGGGAGGTGCCAGAGAGCGAAGGGATTTGAACACGAGTGTGAGGATCTTGAAGTCGATCCGTTCGGTGATGGGGAGCCAGTGGAGCCTGGGCCAGGACTGGTGAGATGTGGGTAAGGAGTTTGGTCAGTATGAAGTGTGGGGGTTCGTTTCCCAGTCTC
The DNA here is from genome assembly GCF_018977255.1 of Callorhinchus milii. Classification (NCBI taxonomy): domain Eukaryota; kingdom Metazoa; phylum Chordata; class Chondrichthyes; order Chimaeriformes; family Callorhinchidae; genus Callorhinchus; species Callorhinchus milii. The sequence continues at coordinate 63,532,508 of NW_024704746.1, read as the reverse complement.
CCCCAGTTAATCCCCCCCCCACCCACATGTGTTTGTTCAATGGACTCTTAGTTACCATATAGAGTTGCCATTGGGATTTCTTAATTAAGAAATTATGACACACACCCAAACAGCCCCTGTGCCCCCTCCCAAAACCGTCCTCCTCACTAAAAAAAAATCAAGATTAGACAACAGTCACGATGAACATTACATTTATTAAAAAAATAAAACTATAGTTGACACAGTGGAAAAATTAATATCTATCTGTCTGGCAGTGAGTTAAACAAGTAATTGAATGGTGGTTGGGTGGGTGGGTGGGTGAGGGGGGGAAAGAGTAAAAGGAGAACAATTTAAAACTAATGATTTCCTTGTCTCGGCCTCGTTCTTTGGAAGAGGGGATGAGTTGATTGAGAGGGTAAATATTTATCGCTTGCCCTCATCACTCCAGCTCTCGCTATGCACCCAGCATTTGGAGGGGGGCAGGGGGTAGATTTGCAATGGGCGGGTACTGATTTTCTCAAGATACAGACACCGAAATTGGTCACGTTGAAATCGAGAGAAAATAAAAGACTGTGAAATCCAGAGGAAAAAAAAATCCAATCGGTCTGGTCCCCCAAGGAAATACAGTGGAAAAAGAATAATTCAGCGGGGTGGGGGCGGAAAAAGGAATAATAAAAACATTAAAATTGGCTTGGCCGACATTTGGGTGTGACACAGACCTAGGGCAGCAGAGGGCAAGTAACTCACACACAAGTTTCGATGGAATGTAGGCATTGGCGTCACTCGCTGAACAGAAACAAAACTAAGTGAGATCAGAAGAGGCAACTATTCCTCCCCCCTCCACCCCTCACACACACACACACACACACACACACACACACACAACCCGCCCCCCTCAAACATCGGTCACAAAGCCACGTTTGGCTTTGACATCAATATCTCCGCCCAACCCGTCCCCAAGTCAGCCGGTGTTTCTAATGGGAAAGTTCAACCCAAAATCTCATGTGCGCACACTCACGCTCCTCACCCTACTGCTGGCACACCCAGACACCCAGACAGACAGGTAGACACAACCATGTCAAAACTATCACACTTCTACTGTCACACCCAACCATGTCCAAATTGTCACACCTAAACAGACACACCAACACACCCAGACAGACCCCCCAACACACACAGATGTACCCAGACACACCAACACACACAGATAGACACAGACAAACACACCAACATACACAGACGTACCCAGAAACAGACACGCCCGACAGACACGCCCACACACACCAACACACACAGACAGCCACACCCACACAGACAGACACATCCACACACAGACACACCCATACAGACAGACACACCCACACACACCAACACACACAGACAGACGCACCCACACAGACAGACACACCAACACAGACGCACCCGTACAGACAGACACACCAACAAACACAGACAGACGCACCCACACACAGACAGACAGATGCACCCACACACACACACAGACAGACGCACCCACACACACAGAGACAGACGCACCCACACACACACAGACAGACGCACCCACACACACACAGAGACAGACGCACCCACACACACACACAGACAGACGCACCCATACACACACAGACAGACGCACCCACACAGACAGACAGAGAGAGACAGACAGACAAACCCATCCACACTCCTGGCCCAATCCACCGCAGATTGTCGACCCATCTTCTCTTTCCTCCTCTCTCCTCCTCCCCATCACAAGCCAGGCCTGGAAGGTTCCAGAGCTGCGAGCGCTCGGAAGTTCTTCTTTCAAAACACGGTAATTAAATCACACGTCGATAGAGAGCAGAGGTGCAGCAGCGGAGTCGGTAAAAATGCTTCGAAGGAACAACGGATGTGTCAAAGTACACGACTTTAAAAAATAATTTATATATCTTTTGCTTTAAAAAAAAAACTATAAATTTATTTCGAATGGAAGGGAAGGACCACATAACACATCTGCTTTGAGGTGAAATAAACGGCGCCTCTGAGGCCCAGGAAAGAAATCAGTGCGCCCAGGGAGGAAGCATCCAGCCTAGCCCAGGGTGGGCTGAGAGACTGAGCGGAGACACCAGCCCATGGTGGGCTGAGCGCTGGGTAATGGGAGATGTTTTTGCCTTTGTTATCAACCCCGACAGCTCAATCCCAACGAGTCCTGAGTCCAAAAGAACGATTCCAACCACAGCGCTCTCTCTCTCTCTCTCTCTCTCCCTCTCTGCGTGCGAAAGTGAACAGAGGTCCAAACACTTGATAAATAAAAGCCACCATGGACACACGCACGCACACGCGCGCACGCACGCACACACACACACACACACACGCACACGTCAAGGTCAGGCGAGGCCAGGCTGGTCTTTTGTTACAGCGACTGGGGCCGGCTCCAGAGGATGGGGTCAGTACCAGGGATCCGCTCGGTGCTGACTGTTGTACTTTTGCAGTTCCACCTGGTCTTTGATCTGATTGATGAGGATCTGGGAGAGAAGGATCCCAACCAACTGCGTGTCGCCACAGAGAGAGAGAGAGAGAGAGAGAGAGAGAGAGAGAAAATGACAATGATGATTTTTGTATTTTGATTTCGTGCCAACAAAAATACACGGTCGCTCCACTTGACAGTACGTCCCGCGAAGCGCTTTGAGACGTCTCGACGACGCGATAAGGCGCTGTATCAAATGCAAGGATCATTATTATATTTTGGGTGAGGGGAGCTCCAACAGCTCCCGTGCAAAACACGCGGATATCGGAAAGCAGGAAAACAAGAAGGAAACTGGGCCGAACGTTTCTTCCGTCCTTGGCTCAGGACACTGACCGGCGCTGCGACACATTTTGTAGACGCTGATAACGATAACAGCAGCTTGTGGTTGGATCGCGTCCTTCACGTGGATGGGGCAGCATCTCAGGGCTCAAGTGGCCACTCTCCTTGTGGTGAGTGGAACGCTCTCCCTCAACCCCCCTCCGCCTTGCCCCCTTCTCTCCCCCCTTTCAAGCCCTGCCTGAAAAACCTTCCTTTTCGAACGTGTTTACGGGCCACCTCCCTCCCTCTCTCCCCCACCCCCCCCCCCCCGAGTCAGGCTCCACCATCATTAAGCACTCTGAGACGCCGCCCTGCATGGAGGGCGCTATATAAGTGCAAGTTGTTGTTTTGAACCACGGAGTTGGCTAATCAAGCCCAGGGGGAGGAGGAAGATGTCGCAGCCAAAACGACCTCCTCCAAACGCAGCACACGTCTGGTGTGGACGACGACAACAACAACAGCTTGGGTTTATATAGCGCCCTCCACGCGTCCCAGAGCGCTGCACAGTAACAGATCCCAGGGCTGAGCCAGTGGGAGGGCCAGGAAGGTGACCAAAGGCGCGGTCGAAAAGAAAGGTCTTCAGCAGAGACCTCAAAATAGGAAGAGAGGGGACGAGGCGAAGGGAGTGAGGAAGAGAGTTCCAGAGCCTCGGGGCATAGTGGCTGAAGGCACGGCCCCCGAGGGTGGAGCGGAGGACTCAGGGGACGAGGAGGAGGCCAGACCCGGTGGAACGAAGGCAACGGGTACTGTTTTGAGGAGAGAGGTCAGAGAGATCGGGGGGGGGGGGTGCAGAGGAGTGGAGGGATTTGAAGACAAGGGTAGACATTCGTTCAGGACAAGCATCGGGTTCCTCCTCGGTTTGATATCTTGCCGACACGCACTGTCCTGAGGGTAGGGTCACCCGCAGCTCATGGCGAGAGACTAGAGAGCAGCCAATGCGAAGGGGGAGAAGAGAGAGAGTGTCGGAGGGGATATGAAGTGAGAAGCACTGACCTGGGGAATTGCGAGCCCGAGGGCCACCCCTCCCAGCAGGAAGAGGTTACTGTGGATCCAGTTGACCAGCTTGTCGATGCAGCCGTTGGTGTAGATGAATTTCTCAGCTGACAGATAGTCCAGGCTCTGCATCCCCTGCCCACACATCGTGTTGATCACTTTCTGCACCAGAGCCACAAAGAGAATTAAGTCAGCGCGAGAGACAGTAGTCCACAGATTGGTGTTACGCACGCACGCACGCTCGTAAACACGCGCGCTCACGCACACACACGACACGGCCTGCGATTGAAGGGAAGATGACTTCGATACAATTTACGGGGAACCACTATTTCAGGGAGCGGAGCAAGTGGTAAACGTACGGAACAGGCTCCACACAGGGAGACGGTGGAAGCAGAAAGGGTCGATTCTTTCAAAAGCAAATCAAAGACAGATTTCTTTTACGACAACTTGCATTTGCATAGCGCCTTTCACGCGAGGTAGCCCCCGGGAGCGCTTGACGGTGATGGAGTCTGATCCCGAGCTGGGGGGGAGAGGGGTGGGGAGGGGGAATAATACCTTGGGATTACAGTGTATAGTTTGGGACACGACATGCACAAGCTGATGGAAGGCGAACTGGATGGACCTTTCTTGGTCTTGTTGCGTGTAGCAAACTCATACGACAATCTCCCTTCAGATACACACACACACACAGGACACACACACACACACACGACACACAGGACGCACACACACAGACACAGAGCCAACCCTCCTGTGGCAAGTCAAGGGGCGCTGCAGCACCCTCCACGTCAGAAACTTTCCTCACCTCCTCTTTGGAGTGGAGGCAGCAAGAGTAAGGGACTGAGCAGCGTTCCCGGCTGGGATTCTCCATGGTGCAGTTGAAGTACATGTTGCGGGTCCAATCCTGGTACGAGGTCCCACCACAGCAGCCGAACTGAGAGTACAGGAGCGTTACAAGTCAGGCGGGTGGGGGTGGGGGGTGAGGGGGTGGGGGGGGTGGGGGTGGTGGTAAAAGCCACGCTGTTTCAGATTTACTGATTATTGATTAGCGAACAGTATTATTGTATTGCATTGACGGTTCGATATTATTACGGTGATTATAAATGGGGACGTCTGTACCACGCAATGGCTGCCACTGGGGGGCAGCGGTACACCACCGGCGGCAAATGACGGGGCCAAGACCGGGGGGGGGGGGGGGGGGGGGGGGGACAAGTGCACAGACATCACTGGGAGCGAATTAAATCACCGTCGCCGGGAAGCGTTTATACCGTGTTATTCCCCAGTGGTGAAAGGCCAAGGCCCCACACTGAGGGGGTGACCGAATAATTCTGCGGCGAGTTACGGACAATAACGCCACGATACAAATAATAAAGCGCCCGGTGGAGCCGCTGCTTGGGGGCGTCAGTCAACGGCGGAGGTTAAAGATCGCGGCACCTGCTTCTGTCCGTAGTCGATCAGGTTCTGCAAATCCAGGTCGTCGCGGTAGTGGATTATCGCATTGTTGATGATCTCGCTGACTTTGGCTCGGGCCTGCGTTTAAAGACAAATCCCCCACACGCGCGCGCGCGCGAACGGGAGAGTTAGAGGCAACGTCAATCCCTGCATCTATTTCATCGCCTGAATGTCATCTGCTTTTCACAAGAATTATTTTCCTCCCGCGAGTCCTCTCCGCGCTCTCGCCCGAGGGCGGGCGTTCAGCGCCTCTTATTTTCCTCCCGCTGGGCTGCGTACGGTCAACCCGGGGGCTGACCTCGCCCCCGAGTCACCATTATTCGCCTGCGAGTCTCGGCAATGTATCTCAACGGCCCTTGCATTTGACACAGCGCCATTATCACTTCGAGGAGACGTCGCAAAGCCCTTCACAGGATTTTTCCAACATACACAGCAAAATACACAATACGCAGTCGCTCCACTTTGCAGTGTATCCCGTGAAGCGCTTTGAGACGTCTCGAAGACGGGATAAGGCGCTATGGCAAATGCAAGGATAATCATTATTATTATTATTATTATTACTACTACTGTGAAGTGTAGGTGAAACACGGCAACCGATTGATACACAAGAACTGTTGACCAGGAGAAACCCCTTTCTCTTTCCAATTAGTCACGAACAGGTAGAAGGAGCTGCGGTAGCCACCGCCCTCGCAGCGACGTCTCACAAACTGCCCTGATTTTATTGGTGTGGGGGGGGGTGGGGGGTTGGCCAGGACACCGGGTAAAACTCCCTTGTCTTTTTGAACAGGACTAACGGGATCTTTTAACGTCCGTTCTGCAAATACACAGTGGCCGCACCACACGGTACAATCCCGTTCGAGCGTTTTGTGAAGTCTGGTTTATGTGACGAGGCGCAATATCAAAAGGCGAGGATTATTATTGCGTTATTGTTATTGACCTTATCTGAGAAGACGAAGCCCAGGACCCCGGCCACCAGCTGTAGCAGGAAGATGAGGGTCAGGCAGACCGAGAACTGCAAACAGAGGGAAAAAACTGGCGTCAGGACCTCAGGGAAAAGTCAGTCGCTCTTCCAACAACAACAACAACAAGATTCCATTTATAAAGCGCCTTTCACGTCAGGAGGACGTCCCAAGGCGCTGCACAGTTGGGTCATGACCCGAGCAGGGGGGAAATGGTCAGGGTGAGGGGAGGGAAGGGAGGGAGCGAGGAGGGGGGAAATGGTCAGGGTGAGGGGAGGGAAGGGAGGGAGCGAGGAGGAGGAAGAGAGTCGAGAGGGGAGCTGAAGGCTCGGTCAAAGAGAAAGGTTTTGAGGCCGGCTTTGAAGCGGCGAAGGCACTGGGGGATAGAGTTCCAGAGCCTCGGGGCTGAGAGGCTGAAGGCCCGACCACCGATGGTAGGGCGGTTGGGGCGGGGGACATGGAGCAGAACGGAGGGTACGGGCAGGTAGGTAGGGGGATAGTAGGTTGGAGAGGTAGGAGGGAGCGAGGCCGTGAATGGCCTTGTAGCTGAGGATGAGGATCTTGAAATCAATCCTCTGGGGGATGGGGAGCCAGTGGAGGTGAGCGAGGGTGGGAGTGATGTGGTCCCGAAGCCTGGTGCGGGACAGTACACGCGCTGCAGAGTTCTGAATGACAAAACCACTCCCAACCATCTGCTCGGACCGCAGACCAAGCGCCCCCTCGCACGCGCGCACTCACTCTCGCGCGCGCACTCTCTCACGCAAGCACTCTCTCACTCACGCACACACGCTCACGCACGCTCATGCACGCACTCACACGCACTCACACTCACTCACACACTCGCTCACACTCACTCACGCACTCACACTCACTCACGCACTCACACTCACTCACGCACTCACACTCACGCACTCTCACTCACGCACTCACACTCACTCACGCACTCACACTCACGCACTCACACTCACACTCACTCACGCACTCACGGTTTGCAGGAGGCAGATGTTCTCTCGTAGGGAGCCAACACAGCCACAGAATGTGATAAGGAACATGAGGCTGCCCACAACGATCAGCAGGATAGCGGGGTCTACAGCGAGACAAGCCATCGCAGCCTCTGTAACACAGATACAGTCAGCAAACCAACCGCCCCTCACCCGACAAGGCTCAGGGCAGCGACTCTTCCCCTCAACGCCCCCCAACCCGCGCACAACACACATGCACAAACCGCCGCGTGCATTTATACTCACAACTCCAGAAAGTTAACAACAAAGCACCGATACAGCGCCCCTTCACACAGGGTAGCGTCGCAGAGCGCGTAACAGTGGCAAGAAGGAAGGGGACCAGGCGGAGGGATAGAGGGAGGGGGTTCCAGAGTTTCGGGGCGTAGTGGCCGAAGCGCAGCCACTGACGGAGGAACGGAGGCCACGAGGGACAAGCAGGAGGCCGGAGCTGGTTGAGCGAAGGCAGCGGGTAGTGGAGTGGGGAGTAAGGAGATCGGAGAGGTTTTTTTAAAAAAAAAACAGCCGTCGAGATCACTGACCTGCATGTTTCATGAGTCTGGCGTACACTCCAATAGCAATCATCACCATGGAAATGGTCTAGAAAAGGTCAGATTTAAGTTAAATTACAGCAGGTCTAGAAGCGTTACCATTTGTACAAACACTCAGCTCGGCTGTGAATCTTAATCGTCCGCGTTCTGACTCAGGAGCAATTTAATCTGTTTTCAGGAAAGAGTTTCGCTCACAAAATAGACAGTCACTGCACTTTACAGTAACATTTTGTCAAGCGCTTTGAGATGTCTCGAATACGTGATAAGGTGCCATATCAAAAGCAAGGATTGTTATTATCAATAATTAAGGATTATTATTACGATTATCAAAAATATCAAATGCAAATTTTATTCTTATCAATAATAATTATTGTTGGAGTGAGATTGACTCCAATTCTCTACCCAACTAACTCCAGGTAACATTGATGAGGTTCCCCACTGCCTGAAATTTAATCATTGTCCTGACTGTGACGTCCTCCCGACGTCTTAAAAAAAATGGAAGATGGTGCAGAGCTTTGGGGAAAAAATTCTGTCTCATTTTGAATGATGTTTTCGAAAAGAATGGCAGGAAACTGGCCTCCAAATTAAGATCAATTGTCAGAATTTTCCAAAATTCTGTACAGGTTTAAATTTCAAGTCAATGGCCTTAGGCCTAAGAACTGATAGAATTTCAGGTCTCCGATTACCATCGCCTCTCCCTTTCCCCCCCCCCCATCTCCCGCTCCCCCCACACTGAAAGCTGGTTGTTGGGCAAGAGAGGGCAAAAACTTGGCTTCACTTATTTGTCTAATTGCCATTGAGAAGCTGTTACGATTGAGCTTCAACCTCTGTGTTTGGTCAGGCGTTTCCATGTCCTAATGACCTTGTGTGTACAAGATTTTTATCCACGCCCTACGTGGTTTTTTTTTTACGAGACTGAACAGCATTATGAGAAAGACTGAGAGTCTTTTACTGTCCATGTGACTGAATAGTCATAACACCAATCCTTACATTTAGGTGTGGCACCTTTGACATCAGGAGGAAGTCCCAAAGCGCTTCACACGATACACTGAAGGGTGTTTATGGTGACTGTGTGCTTTGTGGGCGAACCCAGCAGCCAGTTTTGCACACAGCAACATCCCACAAACAGTCATGAAGTTAGTGAACAATTCTATCTCGGGACTGTTGACTGAGATACCAGGAAAAACTCAGCCATGACCCAATAGAATGGCGGGACAGGCTCGAGGGGCTGAATGGCCTGAACAGTTCTGTTCCTATGTTCCTTTCTGTGATATTAATATATATATATTTTATATCCTTGCATTTGATATAGCGCCTTATCACGTCTTTGAGACGGCTCAAAGCGCTTCACAGAATAGACCGTAAAGTGAATTGACTGTACATTTTTGGGGCAAATAATTAACAACAAATTACATTTGTATGGCGCCTTTAACGTCGGGAGGACGACTCAAGACACTGGACAGTCAAGGATTTGGACCCGAGCTGGGGGTTGGGATCAGGAGGGTTTGGGGCCAGGGAGGATAAGGGGGGGTGACCAAAGGAGCGGTCGAAGTGGAGGGTCTTGAGACGGGCCTTGAAGGAGACGAGGGAGGGAGCGAGGCGAACGAGAATTAAGCACGAGATCCTGTTACGGCAACCAATTGACTGAGACCTGCTGAGCATAAAGGAGAACAGGACGTCTTAACCCAGAGTTTGAGAGAGAAATGATTCCAGATTAACATCAGGAGTTAGCAGCAGGTGAGCAGGATGAAGGGTTGACGCTTGGCTGGAGGTGGGCTTTATTGGGGCAGGGCCTGCTGCTGGCGGGGAACACGTGCCAGGCATCCAGATGTGCAGCTCACTCTTCAACACACCTCATTGTTGACTTCAACAGCCTCGCCACATCTGGACCACAGCTGCACATCACAACACATGTGCCTACACAACCTACCTCTCGCTCTTCATATTTTTAGAATCCTTCTTTAATTGCCTTGTAAAAGCCATTAGAATTCTGCGACAACCTCTCTGTTTTTTCATGAGGTTGTGCACCAACAACATTCTAGATTAATAATAATAATAATAATCCTTGCATTTGATGTAGCGCCTCAGCAAATCGGAGACGTCTAAAAGCGCTACACAGCGCTACTGTAAAGTGAATTGACTGTATAGTTTGTCGGCAAAACGCGGCAGCCAATTGCGCACAACAGCGTCCCACAAACAGTCGTGGATTGAGTGTTTTATTTTGATTGAATTATTTATTTTGATTATTATTTTCTTTTTGGAGGGATTATTAACCCTGGAAAGCGATCCGGCAATCAACTGACAACCGGATTACTGCTGGGTGACCAGAGGAATGTGGAGTAAGGAAACTTGCCTAAGGTTTCGTCCTGCCTGAGAATCGAACCCGGGTCAGCTCCAAGAAACCTTGGTCGCCTCCCCCCGCACCCCTCCCCACCCTCCGCCATTCATAGCAGAAACGTTTCCCCCACTTCCTTCCCCCCATTCTCTACACAACACCTCATTAAGACCGCAATAGTTCGTCTGGGCAGGGGTTGTGAGGCTTTGATGCTGGTTTGCTGTGGATCACTGCGAGTTATCAGGCATAACCTGCTGGAAACTCAGGCCGGAACAATTTATTTTATTTTAAATTTTAATTAAATTTTATATAAAAGTTGCTTTGTTTGAAACCTTTCATGTCTTGTAAGTTGCTTAAACTTTCTAACAGCTGAGTGCAGTTTCCAGACTTCCAGTCGTATAACTCCTGTTGGATCCTTGCAAGGATTATTATTATTATTATTATTATTTGACATTGCACCTTATCACGTCGTCGAGACGTCTCAAATTATAATTCAAAGCATCACAGAATATATTGTAAAGTGATTGGATAGTTTGCTGGCGGCAGCCAATTGCACACATCAGGGTCCCGCAAACAGTCGTGGATTGAATGACCAAATTATTATCATTTCTTTTATTTTTTTGGAGGGATTATTATCCCCTGGAAAGCAATCTGCCAATGGGCTAACAACCAGGTTCCTACTTACTGCTGGGGAAACAGAGGCGTATGCAGTATGGAAACTTGCCGAGGGTTTCACCCTGCCCGGGGATCGGACCCAGGACCTCTCGCTTGCGAGGCGAGTGCTCTCACCAATATGCTACAGGACTCCACAGTAATCTGTGCACTGGCGTCCAGCTGTACCAATATTCATCTTCAGGTTTCCTCCCCCTCCCTCCACCCCCGAAATGAACATCTCGCTTTGCATTTCACTGCACCACAGTTCTACTGAGCTTCAACACTTTGCCCCAAGTGGTCATTAAATCAGTGGCTCAAGGCCAAGCACAATCCTTCCCTTACCCACATCTCAGGAAGAATCGCTGGAAAGGAACTAACCCTAACCGAACCATCCCCCCTCTCCCTCCCTCCCTCCCTCCCTAACAAATCCCCGGTGAGAAACACCAGTACCATCTGTGCATTTTGTTTTGCCCGCAAAAGCACCTTGAGACATCTCAAGGACGTGATAAGGTGCCGTATCAAATGCAAGGATTATTATTATTATCTCCTGTTAATTCATTGATTTGGAAAAGTAGATGGCAACGGCTCAAACAGGACGGGTCATAAGAGCCCCCTCGTGTGTAGAAAATGTCTATATTCCTGTATTTGATCTCGTCATCTCCACACTCACTTATTTGTTCCCCAGAACACTGCTATGATGTGCACATTTTTTTTAATGGGGGAGGAGTGGGTGGGAGGGGGGGGGGTGCAGAAAAAAAGAGAAACGGAGAGAAAACAAAACAGGGTCTCTCCCCCACTCCGTGCTTTGAATCTGGTTAAATGCGGTGCCCGTAATGCGCTGAACAAAATGCTGTTTGCTATTCGTTGCACATCTCTGGACTCTGCCCAATCCTAGTCTCCAATTAATTAACTCAATAGGGCTTCCTGTAATCTCCTAATGGGGCAGATTCCCAAATCAAATTACACATCCTCGGACAATGAGCGCCGTTCATTTCACTTGCAGCTTGATGAACATCCGTGAGAGTGCCTGAAAGGATGGGGGGGGATGGGAGAGAAAGAGTAGTTGTTAAGCAACTCTGCAGCCCAACCCCCCCAAAAAAAAATTACTCGCTCTCTCTCTCACCGCTCTCCTTCTCGGTGCCACTTTTCCAACCTCACGTTGTCTCCAATAATCTATTATTGTCTGCACTAAGGCGGTTTTCGCCCACAAAATACAGCCACTACACTTTACAGTGTATTCCGTGAGGCGCTTCGAGGTGTCTCGAAGACGTGACAAGGCGTTATATCAAATGCAAGGATTATTATTTATTATTCCGTGGTTCGTTGCGAGACAAGTGCATGACTACGGCAAATACTATTTCAGTGAGCGACGAGTGAACCTGCGGAACAGGCTCCCCGGGGAGACGGTTGAAGCAGGAAGGGTTGATCCTTTCAAACACAGATTAGATAGTTTTCTTTTAGGAAATAATATTATGGGTTATATGTGCAAGCGACCGCCCGGAAGGTGGAAGGCGAACTAGATGGACCTTGTCCTTTTCCATCTAGCGTTTCTTATGACCTTACGTTCTTTAAATTCGTTTCATGCGCTGTCTGTGGGACACTGCTGTGCGCAAATTGGCAGCCGTGTTGCTTGCGTGTTCGTTCTACTTTAACGAGAGGGACATTAAACCTGACGTCCCAAAGCACGATCGGAAAAGAGAGAAGCAAGTTTCTGCCCTGCTTCGTGGCCAGGACGCCCGCACTTGAAATTAGTCGGTTGTGGGACATTATCGGGTGCAAAAGTTGGCCTACAAAATACGCAATCACTGCACTTTACGGTAAATCCTGTCAAGATCTGCGAGACGTCCTCCCAACCTGAAAGGCGCTGCATCAAATGCAAGGACTATTACATTATTATTATTATTACCACTGACCTAGACACTCAGAGGGCAGAGTTTGAGTGTTATTTCTCCGCATTGAATGAGCTAGGACAGTGTCCCATACCATTCCGAGACCAACAAATAATTTCCTTGAAACACACAGGGTGGCTTCTCTGTCCATCATGCCGACAAATTTAATTTACTGCCTTCGCACATGCCTCAGCAGCACACGCTACATAGGAGGCGAATATTATCCTTCAGATGAGACGTTCAACCCAGGTCCACCTGCCTGTTCAGATGGACGTTAGTTAAACATCCCATGACACTATTCGGTGTCTGGGCCAACACTCCCCCAAAATAAAATGGGTCACCCACTTCTTGGCTGTTTGCGAGACATTGCTGTGCACAAATTGGCCAGTTGCGCACAGCAACGTCCCACAAACAGTCAGTGACCAATTTTATTTGGGGGGATTGTTGGCCAGGACACCGGGAGAGAGAAACTCGCTTCTCTTTTCGAACAGTGCGACGGAACACAACACAGTCCCAGCGCAGCATTGGGAGTGTGAGCTCCAGGTAGCCCAACTCCCTCTATGTCCTTCATCCCTCCGCTGCCTGCTGTGTCCATGGCAGGAGAAGTGACTGACTGAGATATGGACAGGCTGAGGCCCGGATGGATTAGTCACAAGGCAGAGAGTCAGCCACTAATGGATGTTAGCGTACGATGACGAGGCCAAATGATGAGAGAATCCAGGGCCAGGAAGCTCATAACTGATCTGGAAAATGCCTTTGACCCCAGCCAGGTGCAGTTGGCAGTGTCTGCTCATGTCTCCCAATTTACTGGCCATACACGAAACCCAGGCATCCTGCGAATGGTTAGTGGGTCAATTAGTGCCGAGGCATTTGGCTGTGTTGCACCCACAAAATATACAGTCACTACACTGTATACAGTATATTTTGTGAAGCGCTTTGAGACGTCTCAAAGAATTGATCAGGCACTAAATCAAATGCAAGGCTTATTATTATCGTTGCAATTGCAGGTAAAATGGAAGGTGAGAGACAGACCAAGACAGAAAGAGGGGGTCGGGTCATTAGCAAGGAGGCACCTCAAAGCGTTTTCAGTAAAATGTTGGGAATGGGTGTTTCACTCACTTTGTGCTCATTTGTAAGATACTGCTGCGTGCCCGCAAACAGGCAGCTCCATTGCACTACAAATACAGTCACTACACTTCACAGTATATCGTGTTAATCACTTTGAGATGTCCTCGTGACAGGATGGGCCCTATACCAAATGCCAGGATTACTATTGGAATAATAGTGCCGCATTAGAGTATCAGCTTAAACTATGTGAGTTCAAGTCCAGACGTGGGATTTGAACCCACAAACTTTTGACTCAGAGGCACAGCTCCAAGATGACACTCCTATTGTGTGGAGCATTCGTTCACCTATATTCCCTACATCACCAATACTCTTATGTACGATTCTGTACAGCCCACCTGGACCGCTCTCAAATAGAGAGTTATCCAGATCCGTTCCAGGTATTAATTTGAGGCAGAATTGCCTGTTTTTACTGGGAGTCAGTTCCACTCTTTTTTAATATAAAAACCTTGTTCCTGCTCAACTTTCTCCTTCGTCCAATTTCAAATTGTTGCCCTCCAGATGCTGAAATAATAATCCCTTTTTAAAAAAAACACACATAATTTGGTCAGTCAGTCCATGACTGTTTGTAAGACACTGCTGTGCGCAATTGACTGCTGCGCTTTGCCCACAAAATATATAGTCAATTCACCTTACAGTACATTCTATGAAGTTCTTTGAGACGTCTCTGATAAGGCGCTATATCAAATGCAACGGTCATTATAATTATTAATAATAGCAGTTCAGCACAAAATAAGAAAGTGGCTCCTGTGTTTTACGACATCTTTAGTGCCTGAAACAGGCGGTGCTGAGTGGTTGGCCCACAAAATGAATGTTTCTTGATTGAATCTTTCTCGATTTATGGCATAAATCTACGCTGCTTTGTGATCTCCGAGATTATTTTGTTGCCCAACCTTTTTACTCTAAAACAACACGGAGCTTGTTCATTGATGCCTGGCAACAAAAGGCAGCTGAATCCAACCCAGGCCTTGGAAAGGGGCCACAATGAGGCCTTGGAAATACAGCACAGTCCTGCGGAACCGCCTTCAAACAGGTTTCGGATTACTATACAGGAGTATGTCCCTTTAACCAACAACAGATCCACCTGTTCAGTCAGTCAGTCAGTCAGTCAGTCAATCACCTGTTGGCTAAAGCGAGATCCCACTTTATGTTTGCTCACTCTCACCCCTTCCTCCACTTTTGTTCCCAAAAATTCATCCATGTTTTTTTCCACCTGACGAGAGATGATTTTCACCCACAAAATATACAGTCAATTCACTTAACAGTATATTCTGTGAAGCGCTTTGAGACGTCTCGAAGACCTGATAAGGCGCTACGTCAAATGCAAGGATTATTATTATTATGTTTTTTCCGATTCAAATCAGGCCGAACGCAAATATCTGTCAGAATTCTCTTTTCCCATTCCTGATTTTTATTCACCGACTCCTGCTGGAACCGTGACAAGACACTGTCTTTTTAAGGAGGCTTTGAGAATCCATCCGTGTGAAAATACAAAGCTCATGGAAGTCAACAAAAACAATCAAAGGCGCTTCACAACAACAAAACCGCACTGGACTGCTGCGTTACTGAGCTTTTCCGAAGGTTACCTTCCCATTCTGCGCGGAATCAGCTCTCTCAACCAGGATATAAACTGACAAAATTCCTGGTTCTGATTCCTTTCTATTAGCTTTGAATGCAGGCTTCACCTTGTTCCATGTCCATCCCTAACTGTCCAGCACCTTGAGATGTCCTCCCGATGTGAAAGGG
This sequence comes from Callorhinchus milii, assembly GCF_018977255.1. NCBI lineage: Eukaryota > Metazoa > Chordata > Chondrichthyes > Chimaeriformes > Callorhinchidae > Callorhinchus > Callorhinchus milii. The sequence continues at coordinate 63,517,006 of NW_024704746.1, read as the reverse complement.
GCTAAACAAATATAATTTGTAGTTGTTATTGATTGAGGTGTCTTAACGGCACGATGCGGTGCTTATATCAAATGCAAGGATTATTATTATTGTTATTATTAATATTATTATTGGACGTCCTGTTGGGAGAATGCGGGCCGATCGCTTTCACAGTTAAGTGGTTTGCTGTTATTTATGCGTAAGTCTGTGCCGTGAACAAGTACTGGGCAAAGTTCCACTCTCTGCCGCAGTCACAGCGGCTATCAGAGTTTGTATGTAAAGTCACGTAGTGGTGGTGTGAAGCGGAGGGGGGCGAGAGGCGGAAGATAAATATGAAGGGAAAGTTGTGTAAATAATTCCCCTGGTGTAATGCACTCTGGCTTCTGAAAGTCGGGTAATCCGGGGGAGTTCTCTTTCATTGAATGAGTTTCACTCACATTCACTCTGAAAATAACACCAAGGGTGATAGTTCATAGGTTACGTTGGGGGGGGGGGGGGGGGGGGTGGGGGAGGTGAAGGGATGTTACCCCGTGGCTTGAGGCAATCATTTACAGAGGGAGAAAGGGCAGCGAGGAGCTCAGACCAACAGAACCTGATATTCTTCACATCTCGATCGACAGGCTGTGGCACCCGGCTCTCGTTTCCCAATCCCCTCATGCCCCCGCACCTCCCTACCTCTCCAATCTGCTTACTCCCCACTCCACCACCCGCTGTCTCCGCCGTCTTGTTCGTCCCCTTCACTCCACCATCACTGGCCGTGCCTTCAGCCACTACACCCCGAAACTCTGGAGCTCTCTTTCTGGATCCCTCCGCCTTGCCCCTTCCCTCCCCATCTTCAAATCCCACCTAAAGACCTTCTTTTTTGATCGTGCTTACGGTGACCCTCTCCCCTTGGTTTGGGATCAGACTCCGCCACTGTCAGGCGCTCCGGGACACTAGCCCACGGGAAGGGCGCTATATAAATGCAAGTTGTTGTTGTTGGAATGAGGTTCCCAGAGAAAGGCAAAACAATCCTGTGAGCTCCTGGCATTTCTGAACCACAGTTACACAATAATAGTATTAATCCTTGGATTTGATATTGGGCCCTAACATGTCTTCTAGACGTCTCAAAGCGCTTCACAGAATACACTGTAAAGTGGATTGACTATATATTTTGTGGGCAAAAAGTGGCAATCAATTGGAGCCAAAGTGGAAGCTAAAGTGGCAGCGGTGTCCCACAAACAGTTGTGGATTGAAGTGACCAATTTTTTTTATTATTCTCTTCTTTCTTGAGGGATTATTATTAGCCGTGGCTGATCTGTACTAATCCGAGAATCTACATACCTCTCCGATCTGTTCACATCCCCCAGTTCTGAGAAGGAGCCTCTTTGTCCCATGGCTGACATAAAATGCAAATCAACAGCAAATCATTTGAATTCCTCCCTCTTGATTGAAGCATCCAATACCTCCTTTCAAACGTCATGTGTAAAACAGGGTGTAAAGAGCAGTGAGGGTTTAATTACAGGCCGCTTCCTGGCATTCGTGACTTTTATCACAGGTCATATTTCTGGAGGTAGAGTGTTTCCCCAAGGAGACCGACTGCTTTTTTGTCTGACCTGGGTCCAGTTCCCCAGGACACTTCTGCTACCTCGCTCCAGCGACCATTATTTGTGCTTCATTTGAGCACAAAACAATAATAATTTGGTCACTCAATCCACGACTGCTTGTGGGACGCTGCTGTGCGCAATTGGCTGCTGCATTTTGCCCACAAAATACAGTCAATCCGCTTGATAGTAATAATAATATTTACATTTGATACAGCTCCTTATATCTTCGAGACGTCTTAAAGCGCTTCACAGAATACACAGAGTCAGCAAACCCGCCTGGCTCTCCCTCCCTAAAATTTGTGGATTTGGCTAGTTATGATACCCAGGATTCTGAAAGTCAGGTAACCCAGGTGAGCAACTAGTTCAGCAGAGGCTTGGGATCAAATTTTTGGATCAATTGGCTGTCGCATTTCGCCCACAAAATATGCAGCCAATTTATCTTACAGTATATTCTGTGAAGCGCTTTGAGACGTCTCAACGACGTGATCAAGTGCTATGTAAAATACAAGGATTATTATTTATTATTATTCATCTTTATCCTTCTTGGGGTTTTTAATGTCCAGCTGAAAAAACAGGCGAATGTCACAAGTTCATACAAACTGATATTCAGTGACTATTTAATGCAGTAAATAACATTGGCTTAACATCTCGTTCCAAAGGATGTCACCTCCAACAGTGCCCTGAAGTGCATGCTTGACTATGAGCTTATAATTGAATCCACTATGATTCAGTAGCATGACAAGGCTTTGAATCTACATGCTCTAAGATGCTATCCTGTGTGAAGGGCGCAATATAAATCTAAATCCACATTTCTGTTTGTAGGCAAGAGCCCTACCAACTGAGCCAGGCAAAACCACAGGGAGAGGGGGGAGGGAAAATGGACGGGGAAATCTGCGACAAAAAAACAGATTTAATTATCACATTGCATCTCTTACGAAAGGTGGCAAATTTCATCCCAATGTTGTAGCCACCTATCCTTAGAAAATAACTTGTCGTTTAATTCCTTTTTACTTGAATAAACAGAAACCAAATATGTTTGTATGAACCTACGACATTCTTCTTAATCCGTGCTTACTCCCCCTTGTACTATCCCAGTTACTGCTGAAAGATACCGTATCCTGTAATTAAACCTCAGAGACAAGGTCTGAGCATTCAAGCTCTCGAATGGTCTCGGGGCCTGTGATTTTCCACATCACTTGCTTCCTGAAGCAGAACTGCTCCTGAGTATACATCTGTTGTACACTGACTCCCCAAGACTGAACACAAAGGCTGCAGCCAGAATCCTACTGAAGCATTTGCCCGTTGCTATAATAATCCTTGAGTTTGATTTAACGCCTTTCACGTCCTCCAGACGTCTCAAAGCGCGTCAGAGAACGTACCGTAAAGTGAATTGACTGTATATTTGTGGACAAAACACGGCAGCCAATTGCGCACAGCAGTGTCCCACGAACAGTGTTGGATTTATCAACTTCACTATTGTTTTTTTTCTTGAGGGATTATTATCAGGTCGTGTGGAATAAGGAAACTTGCCCAAGGTTCCGCCTGGCCGGGAATCAAACCCAGGTCTCTCGCTTGCGAGGCGAGTGCTCTAACCACTGAGCTACAGTACTCCTCAATTCTATAGGCTGTACGTAGGAGGGCAGAGGGCGAGGGTAGGGAAGAGAACCAGGTCTGCTGTTCCTTAGGTAGGGGAGCATGGGTGGGGGAGAGGGAGTCTAGTTATAATATAATAATTCTTGCATTTGATATAGCGCCTTATTCTTCAGACATCTCAAAGCGCTTCATAGAATATAACGTAAAGTGAAATGACTGTTTATTTTGTGGGTGAAACGCGGCAGCCAATTGCACACAGCAATGTCCTACAAACAGTCATGGGTGGAGTGTAATTAATAATTAATTGTATTTTTTGATTGCATTATTATCCCCAGAGAGCGATCCACCAAAAGACTAACAACCGGGTTCCTACCAACTACCAGGTAAACAGAGGCGGGTGGAGTAAGGAAACTTGCCTAAGGGTTCGCCCTGTCAGGGAAACAAAACTCGCTTGCGAGGCGAGTGCTCCAACCACTACACCACAAGACTCCTGGTCTTCTGTAGGTAGGAGAGTGGGGTCATGCAATAGGTATATAGTGTTTCGCCAAAAAGCAAAGATGCAGTCAAGTCACTTTACAGTATACTCTGTGAAGCGCTTTGTGACGTCTCGGAGACGTGATAAGGGGCTACGTCAAATGCAAGGACTATTTCTTATTATTTACCAATTTTATTTGCATTTGGTTTGCAGGAATCAATGACCCTGACACACGAACAGCTTTGCCGCACTACGCACTGGAAATCCCTTGCCCTCCCTCCCCCAAACTGAAATCAAAAGTCCCTGAAAGTTAATGGAGTGGAGCTGCAGGAAACAACAGCTGAGATCACCTCTCAAGGCACAAACGTTGCATGTTTCACTTCCTATCTAAAGAGGAATCCACAGAAATTTCCCATGTGAAGTTCCCAGCCCGCTATTAAATGTAAGTATTCACATGGGGTGGCGATGGGGGCAACAGTTCGTCTTTGCTGAGATCATCGGTGAATTCCTGAGAAATGATCAAACAGCTACCAGTATGCTTATGTGTACTTCCCCCCCCACCCCACCCCCAAGTAAAATTAATTGCTCACTCCACGGCTGTTTGGGGGACTTTGCTGGGCGCAAACTGTACTGCTGCACTTCACCCACAGAATAACAAGCACGCAAATCTTTTTTAATGGAGCCTTTCACGTCAGGAGGACGTTCCCAAAATACAGTCGATCTATTTTATGCTATAATAATAATAATAATCCTTGCATTTGACATAGCGCCTTATCACGTCTTCGATACGTCTCAAAACGCTTCACAGAATCTACTGTAAAGTGAATTAACTACGAAACGCAGCAGGCAACTCCACACAGCAGTTGTATCCTGTGAAGCGCTTTGAGACGTCTCAATGACGTGATAAGGTGCTATATCAAATGCGAGGATTATTATTACTTTTCTGACTCATTAAATTCCTGCTCTCCTGATGCAACTGGCTGGTGATACAATAGCTATCCTTCAAGCACAAGTCCACACAGTGAGCGTTGCCTGAGGAACATTTGTAGACTAGCCCTATCCTGCCCTTGCCCACACACACATTCTTTCCAAAGGGCCTTAACTGGATAACAATGTGAGGCCCGAAATCTCTCATGGGTTTAACCTTAAGGCTGTCGTCTTAAAATGTAAGATGTGCAATTGTGCAACTCTCTAACCCAAGGTTGAACTTAAGCATTTTTCCAAATTCCACAATCTTCCAATTTTGAGATAATGATCATAAGGCCAGAATCATTAGGAATTTCAGGCCAAAAGAGAGAGATGAAATCATAGATAGTGGGTGGGTACTTGCATGCATGTATTTTAGTAGCCTGAGGGTAAGATTAAGGGAGAGAATGAGTGCGGTCTTTCAAGGAAAGCAAGGTGATGAGTTTTACTTGGAAGAACATGTAGGGCATCATATTTCGAGCTTGAGAGGAACAGGAGGAGAGTTCAGATCAGGAATGTTGACAGCAGCATTGCTGATACAGAGACAGATAACTGTGGCATTTGACTAGCAATATATTGACTTATCACAGCCAAGTTGAAGAAGAAATGTTCTTTTTTGGGGCGAAATAATGAACATAGTATCAACTGCATTTTTCCCCACTGATAATCATAACAATCCTTGCTTTTAGTACAGTGCCTTTCAGATCAAAAGGACATCTCAAAACGCTTCACACGAAATACTGTGAAGTGCGGTGACTATACTTATAGGTGAACACAGCAATATCCCACAAACAGCCTCGAAGTGAATGAAGAATTTTTATTGAGGGGGAGGGAATTGTTGGTCTGGATCCTGACACCTGTGGAAACCCCAACCCCCATATTGTGCTTTAAGGGTTTCCAATTTCCAATTCCAGCCACTCACAATTCTGACATGTGCAACACCTCCAGGAAGGTGTGTGTGCGTGGGGGAGGAATGAGGAAGAAAAAGAGAGCAATAATTTCTCTTGCATAGGTGAAGAAAACGTGACACGATTTGACTAAAGCATTAGGTTGTCCCTGAAGTCTAGGACCAGATAAAACCACACAAATTTATACACTGACCAATCATATTGCGGGAGAACCATTCAAATCAACAACAACGACTTGCAAAATAGATAGTTCGCTTTACGGTATGTTATGTGAAGCGCTTTGAGGTGTCTCACCGACGTTTAAGGTGCTCTATCAAATGCGAGGATTATTATTATTACTATTATTATCATGTTTTTCATGTCGGGAGGACATCCCAAGGTGTTGAAATCAAGCAACCAAAGATGGAACGGTTCACTGGAAGGGCATTGCCCCTTTAAAGCGTTTACAGAAGCAATTCTGCTCCACAAGAAGGTAGGACAGAGTGCCTGACACCAGCAGTGAAGTGGGATTTTTCACTGAGGATTAAACTGGGAGGGGGAAAAAAAGTTAGTGTCTAACTGTTTGCTGCGCAAAAATATGAATAAAAAAATTAAGCCGGGGTCAGTATGTTCTGCGAGCGAGAGAGAGAGAGAGAGAGAGAGCTCTAGGGGATTTACACGGGATGTTTTGTTGTTTAAAAATAGGAATGAAACCCTTGTTGCTTTAAGGATTCTGTTCATGGTTTGAGGGATATTGTTTGGAAGAATCGGGCTGAATTTTAATTGAAGTGGTCCTTTTCTTTGAACGGCTCAGAGGCTCTGAATGGCTGGGATTGTCCGTGTCTGCCCGCTTTGCTTCGCGCCCACGAAACACACAGTCCAGCAATCCGCTTTACAATCAACGTATTCTGGGAAGCGCTTGGAGACGTCTCAACGACGTGACTGGGCGCTATGTCGAAAGCAAGTATCATTATTATTATTCACTTGTCCATAAAGCATGCTCGGACTGAGAAAAATAAAGGGACAGGTTGCTATGCAGCTATTTTTAAAAAAATCTAACAACCCTCGCATTCGATATCGCGCCTTATCACATCTCCCAGACGTCTCGAAGGCGCTTTCACGTAACGTCCTGCAAATCGGATGGACTTGTGTGTTTTTGAGGGCGAAACTCTGGATGAAAACACAAACACGCGCGCGCGCGCCCACATAACACAGCGCAAGAACAAGGTCGAGGCCAACCCATCTAATGGACCAGTAGGGACACTCCGCCAATATCCGACGCGGCTGATAAATAACTAATAACAATAATTAATAATAATAATAACAATATTTAATTCACAACGCGCAGAAGAGAAGGAGAAATCGCTTACCCAGAAGAGCATGTTGAAGAAAAACAATAAATATTTCACCAAGGGGTTGACGAAGGTAAAATCATCGCCTTGAGAGCGAACCCGAGCCATGGTTATGGTTTGGTGGGGTGGGTGGGTGGGTGGGGGGTGAATCACCTGCAGAGATTTGCCCTTTTCCTCTCTTGCTGCCCCACCAATATATATATATTATATATTATATATATATAAAAGTGCAATGCAACAGAACAAAAGGGCTATGAAATGGCCAGAAACACACACACACACAATGCAATGCACACAAATTGCTGGGGTTTGTCACAGCAACATCTTTCGTCTTTGTTTTCAATGCAATTCAATGCAGAAGCAAAAAAAAAAAAATACGACCCCCCCCACACACACACACTCACACACACCCACACACACACCCACACACAGGGGCTGTGACTGTCAGCACCTGGTGAGCCTCAGCCGCGTCTGTATCTGCCACCAGACAACCTGGTGCACTGCCGAGCAACCCAGACTGCTGGCCTCGGCCCCGCCCCCCCACCCGCTCCCCCACTCTGATTGGATCGGCCTCGGCCATCCGCGCTCCTCATTCGCTGACGCCTCAGTCGCGTCAACAATGGGCGGCGGGGCTTCGAGGTTAGGTTGCGCTCGGCTCTTACCTGTCCAGGAGAGGCGATTGGGCAATGGACCCGGACCGGGACTGGGACTGGGACCCGGACTGGGACTGGGACTGGGACCCGGACTGGGACTGGGACCCGGGCTGGGACTGGGACCCGGGCTGGGACCCGGACTGGGACTGGGACCCGGACTGGGACCCGGACTGGGACTGGGACCCGGACTGGGACTGGGACTGGGACCCGGACTGGGACTGGGACCCGGGCTGGGACTGGGACCCGGGCTGGGACCCGGACTGGGACTGGGACCGGGACTGGGACTGGGACCCGGACTGGGACCCGGACTGGGACCGGGACTGGGACTGGGACCCGGGCTGGGACCCGGACTGGGACTGGGACTGGGATCCGGGCTGGGACTGGGACCCGGGCTGGGACTGGGACCCGGGCTGGGACCCGGACTGGGACCTGGACTGGGACTGGGACCCGGGCTGGGACCTGGACTGGGACTGGGACCCGGGCTGGGACCTGGACTGGGACTGGGACCCGGGCTGGGACCTGGACTGGGACTGGGACCCGGGCTGGGACTGGGACTGGGACCCGGGCTGGGACCGGGGCTGGGACCCGGGCTGGGACTGAGACCCGGACTGGGACTCGGACTGGGGCTGGGACCCGGACTGGGGCTGGGACCCGGACTGGGACCCGGGCTGGGACCCGGGCTGGGACCCGGGCTGGGACTGGGACCCGGGCTGGGGCTGGGACTGGGACCCGGGCTGGGACCCGGGCTGGGACTGGGACCCGGGCTGGGACTGGGACCCGGGCTGGGACCGGGCTGGGACCCGGGCTGGGACTGGGACCCGGGCTGGGACCGGGACCCGGGCTGGGACTGGAACCCGGACTGGGACCGGGACCCGGACCGGGACCGGGACCTGGACTGGGACTGGGACCTTTGACTGGGACCTGGGCTTGGACTGGGACCTGGGCTTGGACTGGGACCTGGGCTTGGACTGGGACCTGAACTAGACTGGGCTTGGACCTGGACTGGCCAAGGGACCTGGGACTGGGCTGGTTTTGGACTGGGACCTGGACTGGGCTGGCTCAGTGTCAGGGGGGAAAAGAGGAAGGAAACTAGAGACAGACAGAGAGGCCAAGTTGTCTTGACTCGCTCCAATCCCTTTCGTCAAATACGGATGCAGCCACCGCCTTCAACCATAATAAGCGGAGTCCTGGCGCTCGGTCATTAAAGCACTCGCCTCACAGTGAGAGACCTGGGTTTTATCTATTCCCGGGCAGGGCGTAATGTTGGGCGAGTTTCCCTACTCCACACACACCTCTTTACCCAGCAGTAAGTTGGAACTCCGTTGTTAGTCAATTGGCGGATGGCTTTTCCGGGGATAATAATCCTTCTTAAAAAAAAAACTACAGCCTTAAACACAATAATGAACAATGATCCTTTAAAAAATAATTATAATGATAATTTGGCCACTCAATCGGTTGCCGCGTTACGCCTACAAAATATACAGTCAATTCACTTTAAAGTATATTCCGCAAAGCGCTTTGAGACGGCCAGAAGATGTGAAAAGCGCTATATCAAATGCAAGGATTGTTTTTATTACTACACGTGGACATGGTGGTGGTGATGGTGTTGGGGGAAGGAATCAAGTTGGTTGTACCTACACTCATTTCTTTCCTCTTTCTCTTCCCCCTTGTACTTTATTCTTACTCATCTTTGCTCGTAAACTCAGACACGGGAAGAGAGAGAGAGAGAGTCACACATAGAGAGAAGGGTTGGAAATATCTTCAGGTGAGTCACATCCTGTTCAGATAGGCTACAGCTGGTCCAGCATTTCAGATAACGGGGCAGGTGTTCAGCGGTCCTGGTGTAGGAGGAATGGTTTGGCAGCGTCAAACAGGACACATTTAAATAGCCGGTATTCCTGGTGCCATCTACTGGAGCCAATCACATATACAGGAGAAAATGTTCGGCCAGAGTGTGGGACAGATTTCACAAGGAAATATCTATTTCATAACTTATTTAGCAAGAAGATACAGTTATACCCAGCTCAGGGTTTTGCATCTAGCGTTCAAATGTGTACTGCAGCGCTGGGCACGCAGAGAACAACTTCATATTTAGAAAATTTTCACACACGTTTCGATCAAAGGAACATCAGCTTCAAGGAATGAACAGTTCCTGTTGACCTTTTCTTCATCAGTCTTTCATCCTTGCAGAATACCCTCCTTCCCATTACATCATGCTGTTTATTAAATGTGCCAGCCTCCAGCAGGTTCCCTTAGAACTTTTTTTTATTTGCCTCTGTGCAAAGATAACCTCTTCCAGACGTCAATTAAACACAAAGTGTTTGGTTTGTGAGCCTGGGGACTGAGCGAGAACTGTACTTTCACGTTTTCCAACCTGTCCGTTCCCCCCTACCCCCCCCACCGCTCAGCAGGCTGTGCCCCGCTCCACCATCGGCAGCCAGACCTTCAGCATTTCTGCCCCCAACCTATGGAACTCCATCCCGCTTTCCCTTTGCCCGATTCAAGGTGCGTCTCAAAACCACTCCTCTTCGACCGCGCCTTCGGCCGCCCTCCCCGCCTTCCACCCTCCCCGATCCCGACCCCCAGCTCGGGTCCAAATCCCCGACTGTCCAGCGACTTGGGACGTCCTCTCGCTGTGAAAGGCGCTGTACGAATGTAATTTTGGTATTGTTATTTTTCAGATGCTCTTCATAATCTACAGGGTGTCCACAAAGTCCTCTTACCCCCATAGTTAGGGGGTGCAATTAAGTACTTCTACACCCAATTATCGTCATTCTTCCACGTGTTTCAGTTGTTGGGCAGTGCGCTGGAGAAAGAAAACATGGGGGGGTTACAGGACTTTGGGGTCACCCTGTACACTTCAAGAGCTCAGCCAACAGCAGTGTTACATTTAAGAGCACCGCATATAAGGTGCTCCCCCTGATGGATACATATGGAATTACATTGTGTACCTCACTTGCATTTAGAGATAATAATAATCCTCGCATTTTATATAGCGCCTTATCACGTTGTCGAGTCAGATACTCTATCTTACACAGAAGCAATGTTTGGAAGCACTTTTCCACCAAACAAAGGCAGAGGAAGAGAGGCAATTATCGGCACAGTCAAACATGTAGGTTTTCAGGAGTTTTTTGACGACAGAGGAATGTGTGTCGGGTGTGTGTCCGCATGCGGTGTGTGTGATCATATTGCTAAAACGTTGGGTTACATTTTAGTCGTATGATTGGGATCCAGCGTTCACAGAATACACTGTATTGTGAAGTGGACTGAATGTATTTTGTGGGTGAAAGGAAGTCTGAGGTGCAAGACAAGGACATGAAATCAGTCCATAATACTATCCAGTGACCCCTGCAGAATAGTACAGGATATTAGATGAGGATAGGATTGGGTTTAGTTTACAGTCAAGCACCCTGTTTCTATTCAATCCAAGCTCAAATATGAAAAATTTACAATTAGGTATGGCAGACAGCACTCATTGAATTATATCAGCTTGAATGAGCAAATTGGAGGTGGGGGTGTGCTCACAAATTGTTTCACTTGAGTGGAATAAGATTTTACTCCTGAATTCCACTCCAAGTAAGGCACAATGGCAGGGTTGCTACTGGAAGATTTAACAGGTAAGTAGATGAAACATTTTCACACAGAAGGTTGTTAAAACATGGTATGGTTTCATTTAACAGGGAAGTGGATAAACGTTTGAGAAGGAACAATAGAAAGGGAATGAGCAGGAATTCGGGGGTTCGTAGTAGCTCCGGTGGTGATCTAGCTCCACTTCAGATTTAGGTCATACCTGAAGACCATTCTACTTGACTGTGCCTATGGTCACCTTCCCCACCGTCTAGCGCTTTGGACCACTACTCTGCGTGAGGGGTGCTATATAAATGCAAGTTATTATTTGTGAAGTGGATTGACTGTATTTTGACTGCTCCCGCCTGGTCAGCTGCAGGGTACCCCAGGGCTCCATCCTTGACCCTATTTTCCTTATCTATATGCTCCCTCTGGGCGATGTCATCCGCAGACACGGGGTAAACTTCCACATGTATGCGGATGACACAAATCGACTTTGACTCCTCCAGCATCGACTCCAGGTTCTCCGATGTTCTATCAGCTTGTCTGGGAGACATCAGGGCCTGATGAGTGCAAAATTCCTGCAGCTGAATATGGACAAGACGGAAGCCATACTCCTTGGAGCCTGTCAAAATCTTCACTCCTGCAGATCTAAACTCATCAACGTCCCTGGGCTCTCCCTCAGCCTCACTGAACCACACTCTAGCATCTCTCTACCTCTCCGACTCCTCACTTCTCCAATCCACCACTTGGCCCCTCCGCTCAACTGGTACTGGCCTCCTGCTCGTCCCTCGCACCCTCCGCACCACCATTGGAGGTCGTGCTTTCAGCCATTATGGCCTGAATCTCTGGAACACTCTCCCTCAATGCGTCTGCCTTGCCCCCTCTCCCCCTTTTTCAAGTCCTGCCTGAAAACATTCCTCTTCACCCATGGTTACGGCCACCTCCCTCCAACTTGGGAGTCTGGCTCCGCCACTGTTAAACTGAGACACTACACTGCATAGAGGGTGCTATAGAAGTGGAAGTTGTTGGATGGTCTGAATGTGGTGCATTTTGTTGGATCGTATGATTGGAATTTGATTCTGAATCATGAAGTTAGAGTGTGTAAAACCAAAGTCTCAGCGTTATTCTTTCAGATAGAGAACCATCTTGTTAAAAATTCAACCAAGTCCCAATATTAGTGGAAAAGCAACAACTGGTTGCCAGGGTTATATTTGTTTCCTTATGCCCTTGAGGAACTCTCACAATGACATCTGTTTTCCAAAGTCATACTTCCTTGCACTAAGCCGAGAATTGAACAGGAAAAATCATTAATCATCTTCTGCACTCAACAGGAGAATATTTCCATCAACTGGCTTACCAAGGGTCACTGGTTTTAAATGGGGATTGTTGAGATGTCACTCCCAGCTTCGTGTTTAAATGCGTTTGCAATCTGTGTCCCTGGATTATAAACCCCAACTTCAAACATGAGCCTGCAATTGCCAACCTCATCTGTTTTACAGAAAACAAGGAGCGAGTTACAATAATCCTTGTATTTAATATAAACACCTCATTACTTCATTGAAGTCAATGTGCTTCAGATTTTCTGTAATGTTTATGACTGTAGACAAATGCAGCAGCCGATTTTCATACAAAAACTGTTCAACAAACAGCCAGGAAATTAATGAATGAGCAATTTGATTTGGGAGAAATTCCCATCTCTTTCCAAATGGTGCCATGGGATTTTTAATGCAGTTTGTCTCATCCGAAAGATAGATATCCAAAACATCTGAGAAGGCAGCACTCTTCCAGCACTGCATTGGAGCATCAGCCTAGACTATGAGCTCCAAGTCCTGATGTGGGCCTTGAACCCACAACATTCTGACTCGGAAGCAAGAATCCTACCAAATGATCCAGGCTTACACCTGTAAACTAATAAAATATCAAAGCAGATTCCAGGTTCAAAGGATCGAACAACCTCCTCCACTGCAGTTAAACGACTGAATTTGGGCAACAGTACACAGTAAGTAATCCTTTTGATTCATAGGAATCTACCAACAGGGGGTTGTAATTTGGCCCTTTTAACCCAGTGAACACAGTCTATTCTAAGTCACTTATGTTACTATCTTTCCTAAGTTAATAGCTTTCCTGTAGCTTAGTTGTTAGAGCACTTGCCTTGCAAGCAAAAGGACCAGGGTTCGATTCCCGGCAGGGCAAAATGTTGGCTAAGTATCATTACTCCACACATCTGTTTACCTAGCGGTGAGTAGGAACCCGGTTGTTAGTCATTGATGGATTGCTTTTCCGGGAGTAATAATCCTTTCAAAATAAATAAAAATTATTTGGTCACTCAATCCATGACTGTTTGTGTGACACTCCTGGGCACAATCAGCCCAGGATGGCTTTTCACCCATAAAATATAGTCAATGCACTTTATAGTATATTCTGTGAAGCATTTGAGACATCTCAAAAGATGTGATAAGGTGCTATATCAAACGCAAACTTTATTATGATTCTGACACTTAAAAGCCAGTCCAACAGCTCAACACAACCTTGGTCTGTTCCAAACCAAACTAAGTCCAGCTGACAAAATTCAGGCGTTATCAGCTTGCAAACCAAAAACCTCAGTCAGCCTGAAGTCCATCTCCCGTTTAAACCCAAGTGGGTGCTCACTTACCTCTCCTTTTAGCCAGGTTATCCTACCCTTGGATGAAATCCATACATTTTCTTATGAACCTTACACCAGCAATGGGACTCAATAAGAGGACACCTTTAGCTTTATTCCAAACTTTAATAGATTTTAAAAATATATAAAATACCAAATCAGCAGAAGGATGAACAGAGAATTTAAATATTCCTTACATTTCATATCACCTTTCATGTCAGGAAGACATTCACAATCAGGATTTAGGGTAAAGTGCAGCGACTATTTTGTAGGCCAATGCATTTGAGAAAGAATCCTGGATTACGAGTTAGTGAAACCTACAATAATTCCCATCTGTAGTGGGATCCAGGGCAGAAATGCGGCATAGTCAGTAGTAGACCTAAAAGGAATCTTAGGAGAAACTTCTTTACAGTGGGTGGAGAAAGTTTGGCACTCACTGCTGGCAGGTGCAACTGAAACAGAAAGCATCAATATATTTAAGAGGAAACAATGCATCCTTACGTATGAAATTGGGTTGGGTTGAATGGCCTGTTATTGTGCTGCAGTGTTCCATGTAAACCTATGAGGTTTTAGGCTCATATCACAAGTTGAAAGGACAAAGCATCAATGTAGAGAGTGAAAGGGGCATTTTCTATAAGTGGTTTTGACAATTCTTTTCCTTTTTAATAAGTAGAACAATGCAAGTTTTGTGAAATACATTATCATAACAATACTTGCATTTGATTATAGTGCCTTATTACATCCTTGACTCCTCTGCTGCATTTGATACTATCGACCATTCTATCCTCCTCCACTAACCTCACCTCTCACCTCAATCTTCACAGTCCTGTACTTGACTGATTCAGATCAACCTTTCACACCGTCTACATAAACAGCTTCTCCAGCCCCCGCACCGTCAAATGCAGTGTTCCTCAGGGCTCTGTCCTTGGTCCCCTCCTTTTCAACGTTTACGTGCTCCCTCTTGGTGATATCACCCACAGACATGGGATTAATGCAGATGTATGCAGATAACACCCAACTCCATCTCTCTGCCTCCACCTTCAACTCCAGGACCACTGGTGTCCTGACAGTATGTCTGTCAGACATCCAAGTCCTGGATGAGAGCTAAATTTCTCCAGTTGAATGTCAACAAGTCTGTCCTGATTGGCTCCCATCAGCACATCTACACCTCAGGCACTAACAGCATCACCATCCAAGGATGGAAACTCCACCTCACCCAGTTCAGAACCTTGGTGTCTTGTTTGACCCTCATCTGCCATCTCTACCCCACATCCATGCCATGACCCACTCTGCCATCCACCATCTCCGCAACATCGCCAGGCTCCACCATTGCCTCTACCCTCAGGCTGCCGAAACCCTCATTCATGCATTCATCGCATCTGGACTTGGCTACGCCAACTCCCTGCTTCCCAATTCTTCTCTCCACAAGCTTTAGAACATTCAGAACTCTGCAGCTCATGTCCTGACCCACACCAGGCTCCATGACCCTATCACCCCCACCCAGCTCCACTGGTTCCCCATCCCCCCGGAGATCAAAATTCTCGTCCTCACCTTCAAAATCCTCCACAGCCTTACTCCTTTATACCTCTGTGATCTGCTAACATCGTATCAACCTGTTCTGCTCACTCGGCTCAGCAGGCTACGGCCTGCTCCATATCCCCCGCCTGGCCTGCCCCACCATTGACGGTTGGGCCTTCAGCCTCTCTGCCCCTACCCTTTGGAACTCCATCCCAAAGTCCCTTTGCTTTGCTCCCTCCCTTACCTTCCTCAAAGCACATCTCAAGACCCTACTCTTGGACCACGCCTTCGGCCACCCTTCTACCCCAACAACCCCTACCCTCCCCTCCTGATCCCAAACCCCTGCTCAGGTGGAAATCCTTGACTGTCCAGTGTCTTGGGATGTCCTCTCGATGTGAAAAGCCACTATACAAATGCAATTTGTTCTTGTTATGTCTCAAAGCACTTCACAGAATATATTTAGATAAAGTCTACTTGCCTCGTTGAAGCCTGGAGGCCAGTTTCTCCAGGCAATTAAATCAACCCATCAGCATTCGTCATACCTGGCTACCTCAAGACACTCCCTGTCGCCCTTCAACAAGCGGATAAGGTTAATTTTTTTTAAATGAATGAAACCCAGATAGTCCAGCCGAATATTGCATTCTGGACTAAGTCGAGAAAAGATACAGGAATTAAGTGATTGGTGAGGGGGAGAAAAACAACAACTTGCATTTATATAGCAGCCTTCATGGGGGCAGCATCTCAGAAAAGGGTAAAACATGCTTTGGTTTTAACATCCTGTGCAAGTTTAAGATGGAAGCCCTGAATTGTAATGGCCTGTTATGAATCTATGTGAGTTATAATCACCAGTTATGCTATTAAATGTGCATCTGGCATTTATCATCGGCAGAGCAAGCAGTAGAATGCAATTGTACAATAATACAATAAAGGTCTCCCTGCAAATTACCAGCAGTACAACAAATCAAACAGAGATGTCCTGAGTAAAGAGGTTTAAATTTGCATCGCTGCAGCCACAACAAATTACCATAAAATGAGAGAATAATTTGAGGAGTAAAGAAGTGGCAGCCAGTTGTTTGCATGACCAGGGATCATCTTCCAAAATATCAAGTCTTCAGCTTCTGGCTTACTCGATCGATCGCTTCCTTTATTCTGTTCAAAAATAAAAGGAACATCATTACAATATAATAATAATCATCGCATTTGATATACTGTAAAGTGAATTGACTATATTTTATGGGCAAAATGCAGCAGCCAATTGCGCACAGCAATGAGCCACAAACAGTCATGGATTGAAGTGAACAAATTATATTTATTTATTTTGAAGGAATTATTAACCTCGGAAAGGCAATTTGCCAATCGACTAACAACCAGGTACTACTTACTGCTAAGTAAACAGAGGCGTGTGGAGTAAGAAAACTTTCCTAACGATGCCCTGCCAGGGAATCAAACCCAGGGAATATACACCTTACAATGGATAAATGCCAACAACTAGCCTTTTTATTTTGTGGAGTCCTGTAGCTCAGTGGTTAGAGCACTTGCCTCGCAAGCGAGAGACCTGGATTCAATTCCTGGCAGGGTGAAACCCTTGGGCAAGTTTCCTTACTCCACACGCTTGATAATCCCTCAAGAAAAAAATAATAAATTGGCCATGTCAATCTACAACTGTTTGTGGGACACTGCTATGTGCACTTGGTTGCTGCGTTTCACCCTGAAAACAGTAGGGAAAAGTATTTGAAGCCACTTGCACTGTTACTTCAAGCTGCAAGATCCAGCTTAAAGGAACCTATATATTCCACAGAACACAGAAACCAGCCATTGGAACAACTACTCTGCACCAGTGTTTATGCTTCACATGAGCCCCCACCCCTCACACGTGCATCAAATGTCATCTTACTCTGATGTTTTTGGACACATTTTGAACAATGGAATCAGACTATGTATTCAGGTTTTTTTTGGTACCAAAGTTATTTAAGGTCATTTTTAAGTCATGTAAGATAATTGGCAAAAAAAACAGAGGGGGGCGCGGGGGAGGAAGAGAATTTCCTTTTTTTTTTAAAATAAACGCAGAGAGTTGTCACGATCTGGAATGCACTGCCTGATATGGTGGTGGAAGCTGATTTGCAAATAACTTACAAAAGAGAATTGGATAGATATTTGCAATTTTTTTTATTTTTAAGGCTATGGAAAAAGAGCGGGACTAATTGGAAAGCTCTGTTGAAGACCTTTCTTTTCAACTGCGCCTTTGGTCAGCTGCCTCCCCCTCCCCTTGGCTCGGCGCCAGGATCCGTTACCGTAAAGCGCTCTGAGATGCTGTCTGGCGTGGAGGGCGCTATATAAATCCAAGTTGTTGTTGCTCTTCCGAGCCTGTGGACCATCAATCCGTCATTAACTTCATGACAAGAAGTCACTCACCAGCAAGACCGATTTAAACCTGGTCTAATTGGGCAAGGGCAATGCAGCAAGAAAATGACCTTTTTTTAAAAAAAATAATAATTTGGTCACACAAGCCACGACTATTTATGAACAATTGGCTGCTGCGTTTCACCCACAAAATCCACAGTCAATCCACTTTACCTTATATTCTGTGAAGCACTTTGAGATGTCTCAACGACGTGATCAGGCGCTATATCAAATGCAAGGATTCTTATAATAAATTGAGTTGACCAACGTATATTCGCCTCATGACCATATTCAGAGACAATCGACAAATGGAGGGAGGCGAAACTCACATGCCTGTACCTGAGGGAGATTGTTGAGCTCTTCCTGCAATTTCACAGGATGGGTTCCTTCTTCAGGGTCCTCTGGCAGCTTTGATTCTTTGTTGAAGGATGGTGACAGGCACATTGCATTGAGGTACCAGGTCCATTCTAGTGGTTCCTAGTTTTTTTTTTAAAAATTAACTACAGGAACAAGTATAACATGAGAACTAGCTAGACCCAAGCTCCCTCCCCCCACACCAACAAAAAACAAGAGCAGGCCATGCAATACACACACTATGGCAAGAAGCCAATACAGGAACATTTTTAGCACAGCTTCCCTTAATGTCTAGTAGATAAAAGCATCATCCGAAGTGCTCATCATTCAAAACAGAAAAGGAGATGTGGTGGTGATGTGGGTGTAAAGTGGAAGTAGAGTTGGTGCTCAATTGTTTCCCCACAGAAGCCCTGACTAGAATTGATGCCGTATCCTGTGGATTTTTTTTCAACTTTAGTTTTAATATCTGACTTCCCTTTTTTTTTGAAAATAAACACCGATGTTCACGCAATTGATTCCAAAACACAGTGCCACCCTATAACCTGGGCTCATGCAGTCATCCCCACCCCCAAAAAAGAGTGATTCAAATAAATAGTTCTAAAGGTACAATGCTTACCACATGCAGGTGTAGAAAGATCTAGGACTTGGGTGACAAAGTAGTCAATGGAATCCAATTCCCACATTGAGAAACCTTGTACTGTACATTGTGGTTGGTGAAGATTGGCTTAGTTGATGTACCATCCACTTCAGGCAGGGAGAGCAGATAAAGTTACCCATTTCCAGGCACGCTCAATCCTTCAGCCCGATCAATAGTAGTCTGGCTATGAGGTCCTGGCTCCTGGATTACTCAGTTAGCAAGTAGGTAGAGATCAGCAGCAAGAAAAAAATCTGTCCAGAATCTTAGTGGCACACTCGAGTAATATCATGGACATTCCACTTGGGAGTTGTAGGTTACCTATGCCTATGTATTAGGCAAGACAATTAATGGGTTGAGAGGATTTCCAGAGCCAATCTCTTCAGAGAATTCATGGTAGAAACAATCTTCGGAGTTCAATGGGTGGGCACAACAGACATATTTGAGGCACAATCATTCTGGTATCATATATACTGACCGGTGTGTGTATGAAACAGAAACTTGCAGTATTAGATGGAGAATATCAACGAGTTAAGTTTTTTTTCAATATATAAAGTGCTGCCAAGCTACCAAACCATCTCTGAAAAAAAGTACTAGATTTTTCATTTCACTATTAAATGTTAAGACCAATTTTCCATAGTCTTAAAGTTTCATAGTGCCAAAATGGGGAAGATAAGAAATTATGGGTGATTTGATGATTTTTAAAAATTCTGCACGATCTGAAAAAAAATCAAAGGCAGTAAACAAATTCGCATCTCAATTGGAGGAGAGAGAGATCACTTTGAGGATTGGTACAAAACTGACTGAAACTTCCCACTTAGGAGCACTATATGATACGCAGAAGTCGCTATTTGTGCTCCGAGGAAATGGGATGATAGGTGCAGAATGACTACCATCCCAGAACGTTTAAGAGGATCTCCTTTCAAATGTCATGTGTGAAACAGGGTGTAAAGAGGAGCGAGGATTTAATTACAGGCAGCTTTCTGACTTTGGTGACTTTTATCACAGGTCATATTTCTGGACTTAAGAGACAGACTCCTTTTTCATTTGACCCGGGTCGAGCTCTCCCAGGAAACCTCTGCTACATTATTTTATGCTACATTTGTGCACAAAATAATAATCACTTGGTCACTCAACCTGTGACTGTTTGTAGGGCGCTGCTGTGCCCGATTGGCTGCCGCGTTTTGCCCACAAAATAGTCAATTCACTTTACAGTACATCTCTTCGAGACGTCTCAACGACGTGATAAGGCGCTATATCAAATGCAAAGATGATGGTGATTATTATGATTATTATTAAGAGCTAGTATCAGTTTTTTTTGTGTGGGGGCATGGGGAAGAGGACCATTCCATTTGACAGGAGAGAAACCCTTACCCTCTGAGGCAACTAAACAAATGGAGACAATGTGACAAAGGCAGGTCAAGATAAGAGAAGAAATGATTCTTCTAACCTGTTCAACCTCACTTCTTGGCCTGGGGCAAACAGGAAGCACATTGTGGTGAGGTCAGTGCGTATGTGACAAGCGTGTTACACACAAGATGCCCCATGACGACTATAACAATGATGATTTGGGGGCACGAGGACAGAGGAGCAAACTACAAGCAACAAGACACATCAGTCAAAGGATTACTGCAAGCAAGCCGACATAAATCAATGTTTGTCAACAAAGTTGATAACTCCGACTCTCAGGACTCGGCTTGATCACCCGACAATCCCGAATTGTAGTCAGTTTGTAAGCATAGATAACCTTTAAGCTGTGGGGAGGACAAGTTTGCAGGGCTTTGGGGAGAGACCAGGAGAGTAGTCGCTTTTTCAAAGAGCCAGCGCAGACACAATGGGCCAAATTGTCTCTTTCTATGCTGTATAATTCTAGGATTCTACATTGCTGATTCTGGTTAACTAATAAAATTTGAGCTCGATTGCAACGTTCGTGGTCTATACTGTTGGGATGTAAATGAATGAATGAAATCTGCTGTCTGGAAAGAAGGATAGACAATGGGCCAAGGTGACCAACCAACTTGAAAAACAATATTTGACATTACAGGTCTGAGAACATTTCTGACTGAAACAAAGGGAAACAAGAAGTGCCTGGAGACACGGATTGCATTCACCCTCTGAAAACCAGGATAATGGTATTAACACCCCTGGGAAATAAGAACACAATTGATAAGTTTAAGTGGGGTATAAAAGTTTGGGGAGTTCTTAGGTAAATTATTAGTAAATTGGATTATTGGCTGACAAGAACATTCAGTATCTCCCGGCCAGCTCTCAGAGCCGGCGAGTATTTTGTTATTATTTGTTGTCCTGCTTTATTAATATACTGAAACTACTGTATTAAGTTTCTCCTGTGTAAAATCATATCAGGTCTAAGTAAAACCCCATGGATGCGACATAGTTTGGTCTTGTAATACTATTAGAGAACTCAGCAATACTTTACATCTCAACAACAACAACAAGATTGCATTTAAAGAGCACCTTTCACGTCGCGAGGACATCCTAACGTGAAAGGCGCAGGGTTAAACTATAAATGAAGATTAACAGTAACTCTTCTCTTACAAATTGGCCCCTGAACAGGGACCTTGATGACTTAAAGATAGAGAAATACTAAAAACGTAACTAGACTTAATCACAGAAAGTTAGGAGTACTGTATAAGAGTTCACTAATCCATACAGACAGCTGTCCGGCCATAAATAGTTGGGACGAATCAGTAATAGTACAATCTGAGGTGACAATGGAAAAATTAAGAAACTCTCAAACCATGTTAAAGTGGCCTTGGATAGTACAACTTCACTAGAGACGTGTAGCAGAGTATTTCGAGTCAAAACAGAAGAAAGAAAATTAAGTCAAGGTGACGTAAAGCAGTTTGGTTTAAGGCACTGCTGATACAGAATGCCCAGGTAAAGTCCGACAGGGTTGGGCAAAAAGGAGACTGTTGAGATTTCCGGGTGAGACAGCAATTTACATGTACTTCTACCAACCTAATAAACTGTATTCCGCTGCTCACAATGTGATCTCCTCTGCACTGGGGAGACCAAATGCAGATTGGGTGATTGCTTTCCCGAACATCTCCAAGCCACTTTAATTCTCCTTCCCATTCTGACCATGGCCTCCTACAAATAATAATAATCCTTGCATTTGATATAGCGCTTTTCATGTCGACAGGACGTCCCAAAGCGCTTCACAGAACACACTGTAAAGTGAATTGACTGTATATTTGTGGGCAAACGCAGCAGCCAATTGCGCACAACAATGTCCCACAAACAATACACTGTTCTAATGAAGCACAATACAAGCTCGAGGAACAGCACCTCATCTACCTCCTAGACACCTTACAGCCCTCAGGCCTTAACAGTGATTTTAACCACTTCAGACCTTAAACACAGTTCCCATCTTCTCTCAGCCTTGCTCGCCTCCTTCCCCGGCTTCCATATGACCATTCATGCATCCTCTGGGTCTCAAAGACATCTTTCCATTCTATAATCTACCACTATTGCCTTTTATCTTGCACCATCAGCACCACTGATCTCATTATCTCCTGTCCTCTGTGGAAAGCGAATGCAGCATTTTAGCAAATTGTGCAAGTTAGCAATTAAGCAGGCCATATGCATGGAAGGCCAAAAGGAGCAAGTAAGGTCAAGCATGTTATTGTAAAGTTTTGCAACAACCTATTGAAGGATAAGGTGATCATCTCATGTTGTCCTAAAACAGATTAATACCCTTGTGATGTTTCTCAAGAGCTCTTGCGAGACAGGACGTTGTAATGTAATCAATTTAGAATGTCTCCTCAGAACTGTTGAATGACTCATGGTACAATGAGATCTGTATAAAGGTGAGATGTTTTCACCTATTTGGGGTGCAGAGTAGGGAGCAACACTAGAAGAAAGTCGTTGCTACTGCCCTGCACCTCATATATATATATATATGAAATAAAGCTTGCTAAGTAAATGCCGCACTGACTCCGTGTTGAGCTTCAGGTCATCAAGAGCAATCGCACATCACAACTGGGGTTCGACACCTCCACCTAATTATTTTCCTTTTGTCTTTCCCTCCCAACCCCCTTCTCCATTTGTCCTCATAAACTGCCCCCTTCCAACGCCCCTCAGTTGCGACGAAAGGTCATTGACCTGAAACGTTAACCCACTTTCCTCCTCTCTATAGATACTGCCTGACCTGTTGAATGTTCCCAGCGACTTCTGTGTTTATATTTGAGACAGAATACAATTGCCTCAAGTGAACAGCATTTAGTGCAATGTTTCACGTCAACACTAGATGGCGTGAAAGGGCTTTGGGGCACATTTATCGTTGGTTACTTTTAACGGGAATTAGAAAAGTACTTCACACTTGTTTTGGGGGAATTAAAGTACAGGTGCTTTGCAATAAATCGAGGTTCGAAGTGGAAAGAAACAATAATGTTTACCAGCGGCAAGCGAGCGGACGTAACTTAAGGAAGAGGATTTCTATATGAAAAACCTAATACTTTTTGAAGGTCTTCAAAAGGTTATTATATAATATGGACAGGACAGCCTTTATTAATATAGGGTGTAGCAACAGGCACACCAGAAGAAAGCTTGAGGTGTGCATACGTAGATAAGGAGGTTCATAGGAGAGACCTACATCTCTCCTATGAGGAGGCAATGAAACTGAAAGAGATCGTCCTCCAGAAAAAACGGAGAGGAAGCCCTGTATCCCTACAAGGCCTTTTTTCACAAGAGGATTAAACGGGAGAGGACACAAGTTAGTCATCTACACAAGGATGAGCAACCCTCAAGTGCTGAAGGCTGCCATGACATCCTCACCTTTTGGAGCCACACTGTGATGTTCCCATCATCCCAGGAGGGAGATAATGGGCAAGTGCGGGATCTGGATATCCGAGTGATTGGAGTCCAGGTACAGATGAGCCACAATCTAATAGAATGGAGGAACAAGCTCGAGGGGTTGAATTGAATGGCCTACTCCTGTTCCTACGTGTGGGATAATGGGCGAGTGTGGGATTTTGATGTCCGAGTGGGAGGTGCAGCTGAAACTGCACTGGGAAGGCAAGGGGAATGTCATTCATATCTCCACATGATTAGGCATTGGGATGTACAGGGGGACCCTGGATTGTCCAGGATAGCCCTGAGAGCAAGCCTGAGGTGCAGGCAGTGGGTGGGGGGGGGGAACACTGCGTTGCAACCTGTCAAAAAACGTGTGCTGGAACTGCAAAAGCTCTGGGCATGATTGTTGCAAATGACTGCCCTTCGGCCGAGCCAAGTGTGACCCGTGAGGGGAAGCGGGCCACCTCTATGGCAACAAATCTGCAAAGTCAAAACTACTAAAAAAAAGCCACAAAAAAAAACATGTGGAACTGGCTCCACAAGGTGTGTAAGAGATTTGGATGGAGACGACCGATAGGGTTGTGTAATAATTCAAGGGGATTATCACTTTAAGTAATACAAATAGCTTAATTTATTCTTTAAACTGAAACCATAGATATAATAAAATCCGTATGATTTCAGTGGGAAGTGCACTGACCCTCTACGACAACTCCAACTATTCCAAAGTTACATCTTTCTTTCGTCTCCAACTCCACCTTCCCCTTGCCACAGAGATAGCCCCCATCCTTGACAGGCTGCTAGCAATCCTGAGCAGACTCTTTTTGCATGGGAAAATAACTGATGAGGAGCAAGAGATATGGGCAGCTAATTGGGAGGATTCTGCCATCTCCTTGTTTCTTAGTCTTGTGATAAGCAGATGTCCACAAGTGTGCTTCACATCTATGCTCAAGGATAACGATTACTCAAGTCTCAGATGGGAGGATGAAGTGGGACCCAGGCACCGAACAAGGGCAAGTTATCAGAACCAGACCTCAGCTGGGGTCAAGCCAATATATCTTTAACTTTGCCAACGCTAATTGGCACATGTGCGCTCTCAGGAGCCCTAAGTTAGTCATCAAAAACACACAGACTTGTCCATGCCCCAATAACTAAGGAATACTATACCAAAGATTATAAGTGTTTAGTATATTTTTTTTAATATATAACCAATTCAAAACCTTAAAAACAGTAAGCATCACAAATACAATCTTATGAGACGGTGGAAGCAGAAAGTGTTGATTCTTTCGAGAACAAATTGGATAGAACTGTTAGGAATCTATTTTCTGTTTTCCCCCATCCGTCACCTCCTCTGTGCACTCGCTCAAGCTCTCTATCCTCACATCAAACGCCAAGTGTGAAGAAGTCCCAGACTTCTTCGCCTCAAAAATCATCCGCTTGGCTGCCCTGCCCTCCCCATCCCCTTCCACCCCATCCAGACTATCCACACCGCCTTCTCCCTCCACCATGGCTCCTGCCACTCCTTACACTCCCTTGCCCCCATTTCTTGCTCCTCCCTTTTAACCGCCATCACTTGGATGAAGTTCACCACCTGTTGCCTCGACACCCTCCCCACCCAGCTGCTGGTCACTCAACTCCCCCTTCTGGCCAGCACGGTCAACCAGTCTCTCTGCTCAGGCTCTGTCCATTCCCCTTGAAAACCGCTGTTATCACAACGCTCCTCAAAAAACCCACCCTCGATGCCTCTAATTTCTAACACTACCATCCCATCTCCAACCTATCCTTTTGCTAAAGTCCTGGAGCGCATTGTTGCAGGTCAACTTCGGTCACATCTCTCCCTCCATGAGCCCCTGCAGTCTGGTTTTTGCCCTGACTGCCCACAGCACAGAGACTTCTCAAAGTCACAAATGACATTCTCTGTATGACCAGGGCTCCTTTTGCCTTCTCGTCCTCCTGGATCTCTGCCACATTCAATAGTTGACTACGCCTTTCTCCTCCACAGCCTCTCCTCTCTTATCTACCTCATTGCATTGTTTTGAGTCCTACTTAACCAACCGCCTGTATTTCATCTCCGCAAAGGGTTTCTCCTCTATCCCCAACCTAGTCACCACCCGGGTACCCCAGGGCTCTATCCTTGGCCCTCTTCTTTTCCTTATCTATATGCTCCCTCTGGACAATGTCATCTGCAGACATGGGGTAAACTTCCACATGTATGTGGATGACACACAAATCTACTTTGTTTCCTCCAGTACCAACTCCAGGCCCCCCAATATTTTATCAGCTTGTCTGGGCTCTTCCTTGGACTCAACGAACCAGTGTGCAACCTAGGGATCTGGTTCAACTCCCAGCTGTCCTTCCTTCTCCACATCAGGTCCCTGCCCAGACCACCTTCTTCAACCTTCACCACATTGCCCACCTCTGACTGTACCTTACACCAAATGAAGCCAAAACCTTGTACATGCAATTTGTCACTTTCCGCTTGGATTACTCAAATGCACTCCTCGCCGGTCTCCCCAGCTCCACTATTCAAAAAATCCAGTTCATTCAAATCTCTGCCACCCACATACTGACCCGGACCAAACTCCATAACCACATCACATCAGTTCTGGCCCAGGCTCCACATCACCGAACAGATAGACTTCAAGATCCTCACACTCATGTTCAAATCCCTTCACTCTCTGGCACCTCCCTACCTCTCTGACCTCACTCCACCACCTGTAACCTCAGTTCAACTCGCACCCACCACCCCACGATCGGAGGTCGCCCTTTCAGTCACTACACCCCGAAACTCTGGAACACTCTCCCTCAATCCCTCCGCCTCGCCCTCTCTCCCCTTTTTCAAGTCCCACCTTAAAACCTTCCTTTTTGACTGTGCTTATGGCCACCTCACTCACCCCACCGGCTCGGAGACAGGCTCCGCCATTGTTAAGCACTCTGGGATGCTGCCCTGCATGGATGCAAGAGGGAGATAAACGAGCTAGGGATCTGGAGATCCGAGTCGGAAATGTGGCTGAAACTGCACCAGAAAGTGCAAGAATAGGTGGAGAAAGGCCAAGCCTAAGAACAATAGCATGAGATAAGGCAATGTTGACATAACTGCTATGCTTTGTGCATTAAAAGCTTATGCTTTACAAATGTAATTTTGTTGTAGGATGCAAGAAAATAGTGCTTTCATCCTTCCCACGAAAGGATTAAGAGAGACACGAAGTGAGACGTCTGTGTGATCGAGGGGCCTTGGATTCCCGGATCCAATTGAGGTGGTGAGGGCGTCAAGTAGTCACTGTTTGCATTAACGGAGGCCTTGAACAGCAGACGATTACTGACACTGCGTCCATTGCCACTATCATACATTCCTCCGAGCCCATTGCTCGAGTAAAGGGGGCTTCCTCCCTTAACTCCCAGTCATCCTGCTGATGCTTTTAATGCCAGATCTTGTATATTCGGGTTTGACGCCGTGTCAATGGACATGTCTAATAAAATGGGATTATTAGGATCGGATACGTTAAATGCGTTTGGCACGTGTATCGATTATACATCCTGGTAAGCGCGGCGCTCAATACCCGGTAATTTACCGATGCTCATTTTGTGTACGCAGTTAAACATCCAGAGTCGGATGGGAAGGTCCTCACTATGTGATGAACCAGATGTTCAGACTGTAGTACAAGATTACTCAGCCGCTTCTGCCACCCACGAACACAATTGTGGTTGTGTGAAGGGTGCGGAATATGTCAATGGCCCCTCTCAGAAGCAATATCCTATCCCAGCAGAAAGTAAGTCATTTGTGAATGATACTGTACAATAGGTCCGGTCTGGGAAGGAGAACAATGAGCTGATATGATCAACTAATCACTTGGTGTGGGCGTGATTAACAGTGAGAAACGGAGCGTATAAAAGGGCTGGAAAGTCCATGGCTGAGCTGAATTTGCTGACATGAAAAAAAGTCTCCACCAGTTCCTGGGCCAGGCCTGCATTTGATTTTTTTTGTACCGTGAACAACAACAATATAATGATTGCATTAAGTTTCTCCCGTTTTGAAGCATCATCAGGTCTTAACTCTATTGGACACATCATCATCTCCTAATTATCTGAGAACCCAACAATATTCCTGAATATGGAAGACAGAATACAATAGTCATCAACGCAAGCATTTATGTAGCACCCTTCCACATGGGGTAGCGTGCCAGAACACTTGACAGAATGAGACTGACACCAAGCCAAGGGGAGAGGTGATCATAAGCACGATCAAAAAGGAAGGTCTTCAGGTGGGAACTCAAGGGAAGGAGGGAGTTCCAGAGCCCTGACTGGAAGTACAGCCACTGATGGTGATGATGTTGTGTGTAGTTGGGTGATATTAAACCTTGGTTAGGCCACAGAGTACCGTGACCAATTCTGGTCGCTACACTACAGAGAGGATATAGTACTGACAGCAAGAGTACAAATTAGGTTTACTAGGATGATACCAGGGGTGACAGGTTACTGCTATCAGAATAGGTTTAGCTTCTTTTTCCAGAGATGTTTAAAAGGGCACCAATAGAAGTGCTCAAAGTCATAAAGGGGTTTAATGGGTTTTGGCATAAATAGGCTGTTCTCACCTCACAAGATTGTTTTGGATTCAGCCCATTTGATCTCATCCTTCCAGAATATCCATCCTACCAACTTCCAGTTGTAGGAACTGGGATCCTTCACGCTGTTGGACATCCACGTTGCTTGATGTGGTGCAAAAAAATGGACTAATTTGCAACTGAGAAGGAAAAAGTAAGTACTGACAAGAACAGACCTATGCCCTCTGACCTGATTAGAGAGCCCAACACAGAGTTGGGAACAGAACGAGGCCTCTACAACAGGAATTGTGGTGAGAGTGGAAAAGAGTGCAGTATAGATACCTTGCATATCAGAGAGGACATCCCAAATGCTTCACATGCAATCAACTACCTCTCAAACAAAGCTGTTGTGATCCTGCTTCATAACTGAAATTAAGAAACATTAACCCATGTAGTTGAAAGTACAATTTCAATTAATTTAGTTAAAAATGCTGGCGTAGACTAGAAAAATATCAAGATGGCTTTTCTATTACAGCTGAAGTTTGTTGAAGATGTTTCTCATAACAAATTCATGTTTGTGTTAAAGATGTTCTCTATAACAAATCAAGTTCAACAATTCTGCAGATTATAGCCTGAGGAAGACATTCTTCTATAATAACATTAACAATACTGCAGGTGTGAGATGATTGCTTCAAGGACATAATGGAAAGATTTTGCATTCTCATCCTGACTGCAGAAAAAACAATTTATGAAAGGTGTATGGTTGAACTAATAATTTGCTCAGCCTAGAACAGAGCATATCGGGTGCCATCTACACAAGAGCCATTGCTCATGTGACGATATGAAGTGGTGAAGCACAAATGTGTTTGTCGTCAGGGTTAAAATCCATCAGACTTGAACTGTTTCCAGCGTTCCATCAACTTTCCTGTAACTCCAGCAATTTCAGAAAGAAAGAAATTGCAGAGATTCCAGAATGTCTGAAATCAATTGAAAGGTAATGGGATGAAAAGAATGAACAATGTATAACTTGAGAAGTACAACATACTACTGTTGAATAAAGTGCACAGCTCAGTTGTCCATCATCAACTTTGAGATCAATTATACCCACACAAGAGGTTTCAGGTCTGAAGCAAAAGACTTTTGCCTGCTGGTTGTGAATTTACCAACTGACTTTGATACAGATATTTGTTTGCCATTGACCCATCTGTGTGTTGCGATATTGGAGCTAAAACTTTGCATTTCACATTAAGTCAAGAATTTTTCAAATATACATTACTGAGTATCTTTGGTCCCTCTGTTTTGGGGTCCTTACTTAAAGGAAGGCTATAAAGAATAAGCTGGTCTTATTTTGCTCATTACCCACAACTGTTGTGGTGGTAGAGTGGCCCTCGTCTGCCAAACCTTCATTGGTCTATCCCACTACTCCTTCAGCTGTTTCTCCTCATTTGAACACCTCACTCTCCTCCATCCCCCCTCTCTCCTTCAAAATTCTCCTAGTCTACCACCCCTCCCCAAAACCTCCTGGCTCCTTCCTCAAGAGCATCTCATCCCTGTCCCTCTGCACTGAACGCCTGTTCATCATGGGCAATTTCAAACTTCACCTCAACACTTCCTAACCCATCGCCTCTGCCTTCACTGCCCTCCACCCCCCTAAACCTCACCCTCCATATAAATTACCCAACCCACAACCATGGCCACCACCTTGACCTCAAAAAAAAAAAAGGTCTCCAGGACTCTACCCTACACGAAGGGCACTGTATAAATGCAAGTTGTTGTGACAGGAGAGAAAACAATGGTGATTGAAGGTAAGTAGCTTAAACCTTCAGTTGACAAGACTGGCATTGCTTCAGAGAAACTGGCATTGATGAGATCAGACTGGTAAAGAAGTATAACAGTGAAGTGAGTTTTGCCAAGAAGTCAGGAGAGCAAGAAAGACAATCAGCAACATGAAAATCGTTAGGGGAGGAACAAGATGGTGACAGTCAGGAGGCTGGGTTCACGAGGCGCTCCTGAACCTTGAGGCGCATGGGACCAGCTGTGGGTCGTCCAGATTCGAACTGGAGCATCGGGAACCCTGGGGCTCGAGGTCTCCCACGGCCAGGGAGTCTGGAGTGCAGGCGGAGGTGACCTAGCCAGGATCGGGGACCAAGGCGCCCAGAGCGAGGCTGGGACTCAGTCCCTCGGGCGAGACCTGCAGCTCAACATCCAGTGGAACCTGGGATGCGGTCAGAGCCAGCGTCTGGAGCGGCGAGTGGGACCCGTGCCAAAGCTGACTCAAGGACTGAGGTTTTCCCCGGTGAGGAGTTTGACGCCCTGAACGGCAACCAGACCCAGTGCAGGGCCCTGAGGCCACCTAGTGCGGAGGGACTCACCGCCTCGGCCGGCCCACACTAACAGCACCCGCGCCATCATCAGTGCCCACGCCACCATCCAGGACTCTGAGGGCTCAGCCAATCAACTGGCTGCAGCGTGAACTCATCCCGCCCGCCTCATTTGAATCTCAAGGCCAGGACTCACTGGGGAGACATTACCTTCCCTGTCTCCTCACTGAGCCTCACCAGCCCAGCTAACCATGCACACTCCTGTCCGCTCCGAGTCTCAGTGTGCGCATATTGGCTGCTGCAATTGACCCGAGCCGTTTCCCCAAGATGTTCCCGACCCCATCCCTCCACTACTTCCGCTCAACCCTCCGCCTCCCCCAACTCCTATCCCTCCTCGACCTCCTCCACGGGCTCCCTCTGCTCCTCCCTTCACATCAGCGCCTTGGGACGTCCTCCTACGGTGAAAGGTGCTATCCAAATGTAATCTTGTTGTTGCATTCTATTAAGCTGATAACTTGGACTCTTCCAGAACTCAGACTTGATCAACCAACAGTACTGAATTGCCCTCAGTTATAAGCATGCTTATAAATTGTATATACATACACACATACACCTCGTTGATTTTGATTAACTAAATAAAGATTATTTGATTGCAACAATTTGCATCCGAGTCTCTACCTGATCTTCACCAATGGGGTCTAAAACACAAGTTCTGAAGCATAAATACCCTGTAGTAAAAAAAAGCAGCAAGCAGTTTTAAGATGAGGCCAGGGTCGTGTCCACAGCCACCCTTCAGTTAATTACCCTCTGAGTAAAGAAATACTTTCTGGTGTCTTTAAAAGTGCCCTTCGGAACTCTAGGAACAGGAGTAGACCATTCAGTCTCTCAAGCCTGTTCTACCATTCTGTTCAATCAAGACAAATCTGTACCTCAGCTCCTATTCCAACTTGTCCTCTTGCACCAAGACAGGAGAACATCTTAAAACATAGTTTGGATACTTGAAAAGGAAACATTTGCAGGCATATGGGGGAAAAAAGCAGGGGAGTGGGACTGATTGGGTAGCTCATCTAAAGAGCTGGCACTGGTACGATGGGCCTAATGGTCTCCTTCTGTGCTGTAACATTCTATGACTCCATCCCCCAGTCTCATTTGACTGGTTATACAGATACATCTGTAAGATCCCTTCTGAGTCATCTCCTTTCAAGTCTGAAGAGCCCCAGCTTACCTAATCAATGCTCATCCCATCAATACTGGGTGCCAACCCAGTTGGTCTCGCTGCAATCATTATACAGTCAAAGATAGGTTAGTTTGTTCCTCTGACCAGAACGTTGACACAAGATAACGACAATGTGGGTGGTGGGGAGAAAGGGGGAAAAAATCTAAAAGAGAATTCAGGAACTACTTCAGAGGGCAGTGAGAATATGGAATTGGCTGCTTGAAGCAATGGTTCAATCGGATTGTAGAGATGCAGTTAAGAAGAATGCTAGATGTACACATGAGTGAGAATGGAACAGAAGTGTGGGAGAGAGCAAGGGTGCATGGAGACTCATGCAAAGTATAAACACCAGCATGGATCAGTTGAGCCAAATGGACCAATTCTGTACTGTATTAGCAAGAGCAAATGGTTCTCTAGATTGGCCATTTTACCTTGCTGTCCTGCACAATGATAGAAAAAATGTATCCAAATGTATAAACCTGGTTATTGAAGGACAACAGTTTCTGTGACCTTAATTATCTCCATGTTTGAAATCACCTTACCATTTTGTTGAGATGTCTTAAAGTGCTTCACAGAATTTACTGTCAAGTGGATCAACTGGGCAAAACAAGGCAGCCAACTGCGCACAGCAGTGTCCCACAAACAGTCGTGGACTGAGTGTCCAAAATTCATTTATTTTTGAAAGGGATTATACCCTGGAAAGCAATCAGCTAATCGACTAACAGGTTCCTACTTACTGGTAGGTAAACAGGCGTGTGGAGTAAGGAAACCTGTGGATACTAACCCATACAAAACTTGAACTCCCATCACACCAGTACTTGCCAGTCCCAATTACCAAATAGATAGACTTCAAGATCCTCAATCATTTTCAAATCCCTTCATGCCCTCACATCTCCCTACCTATCCATTCGACTTGCTCACCCCTCATTCTACCACCTGCTGCCTCTGCTCAGCCAGCTCCAATCTCCTGATCGTCCCTCACCCTCTCATCATCAGTGGCCATGCTTTCAGCCACTACGCCCCGAAGCTCTGGAACTCCCTCCCTCAATCCCTCTGCCTTGACAATAGAGGCCCACTACAAGGAAGCGGATACTATGTGCAATGGATTTGAACTAGTTGTGTTTTTTTGTTAGTGGTGTATGTTTTGTGGAAGGTATTGTTTATATAATAATCTATATATTTGCTTGGGAAATAAGGAGGGCCATTGTGAATTGCAACAGGAGTGAAGAAGTATTTGCAAAAAATTCTTTTTTCTGTTCTTTTTCTTGAGGAAAGTATAATTTTTTCCACATAAGTATTTATGGGGAGGGAAGGTTACACCTACAGTTCAATGTAAACCAACAATGCAAGGAACAGTCAAGGCTATAGAGCAGAGTAGCAACTTGGGAGATAAAGAACAGAGTGTGTCAAGTAGGGACAAAAACCTCAAAGGAAATAGGGCATTAATGATTAAGGGAAATAGCAAGAAGTCAAAATTAAAGGCACTATATCTGAATGCATGAAGTATTTGTAACAAGATAGATAAATTAAGTGCACAAATAGAAATAAATGGGTACGATCTAGTGGCTATTACTCAGCACGGTTACAGAGAGACCAAGGGTGGGAGCTAAACATTCCAGCGTATTCGACGTATAAGATAGGCAATATGAAAAATGAGGTGGGGGGGGGGGGGGAGTCCTGCTAATAAAGGATGAAATAAAAACAGTAGAGAAGAAGGATTTTAAATCAGAAAATCAGGATGTAGAGTCAGTAAGGGTGGAGGTAAGAAACAACAAGGGGCAGAAAACACTAGTGGGAGTAGTTTATAGACCGCCAAACAGCAGTTATAGTATTGGGCAGGGTATTAATCAGGAAATTAGAGTGTGTAGCAAGGGTAATACACTAATAGTGGGCGATTTCAATCTTCATATAGACTGGAAAACCAAATTGGCAAAAGTAAATTAGAGGGTGAATTTATGAATGCATTAGAGAGAGCTTTCTAGAACATGCTGAGGAACCAACCAGGGAACAGGTTATCCTAGATCTTGTTTTGTGTAATGAAATAGAGCTAATCAGCAATTTGGAAGTCAAGGCTGCTCTAAAACAGAGCGACCATAACATGATAGAATTTAACATCAAGTTAGAGTGGTATAGTTGAATCCAAAGCAAGGGTCTTAGATTTAAATAAAGCCAACTTTACAGGTACAAGAGAAGATTTGGCTAAAATAGACTGGGAAATTACATTAAAAAATGATAGTAGACCAGCAATGGCAAACATTTAAATATATAATACATAATTCCCAGCAATCACATTCCCTTGGAAAATAAAAATACCACAGGAAAAGGGCTTGGCTAACTAGAGAAGTTAAGGAAAGTATAAAATTAAAAGAGGCCTGTAATATTGCCCAAAAGAGCAGTAAACCTGAGGATTCTGAGGGCTTTAGAGATCAAAGGAAAACCAAGAACCTGATTAAGAGGGAGAAAATGGAATATGAGGGTAAACTAGCTAGGAACATAGACAGACTAAGAATTCTTACAAGTACATAAAGAGGAAGAGACTATCAAAAGTGAATGTGGGTCCATTGTAGGCAGAGACAGGAGAAATTATAACAGGGAATAAGGAAATGGCAGAGTCAAATATTTTGCTTCTGTCTTCACATTAGAAGACACTGAAAACTTACCAAAAATAGAGGGGAACCTGGAGGCTAATGTCTGAGGAACTTAGAGAAATGATCAGTAAAGCAATAGTACTAGAGAAATTGATGGGATTAAAAACTGATAAATCCCCTGGACCTGATGGCCTGCATCCTAGGGTTTTAAAAGAGGTGGCGGCAGAGATAGTGGATGCTTTGTTTTTGTTCTTTCAAAATTCCCTGGATTCTGGAATGGTTCCCATTGATTGTAAGGTTGCAAATGTAACACCACTATTTAAGAAGGGTGGAAGACCAAAAAATGGGGAACTATAGACCAGTTAGACTGACATCAGTGGTAGAGAAAATTCGGGAGTCCTTAATTAGGGACGTCATTGTGGGGTACTCAGAAAATCATAACATGATTAGGTAGAGTCAACGTGGATTTACAAAAGGGAAATCATGTTTAACAAATCTTTTAAAAGTTTTTTTGAGGATGTAACTAACAGGTTAGATGGGGGGGGAACCAGTGGATGTGGTGTATTTGGATTTCCAGAAGGCATTCGACATGGTGCCACGTAAAAGGCTGTCGCATAAGATTAGAGCCCATGGAATTGAAGGTAATGTATTAGCCTGGATTGGAGAGTGGCTAACAGGAAGAAACCAGTAGGGATAAACAGGTCCTTCTCAGATTGGTGGGATGTGACTAGTGGAGTGCCTCAAGGATCAGTGCTTGGGCCTCAATTATTTACAGTCTATATCGATGATTTAGTTGAGAAAATCGAACTAAACATATCTAAATTTGCGGATGATACAAAGCTTGGTGGGAGAGTAAGCTGTGAGGATGTCACAAGAATGCAATGGGAAATAGACAGGCTGGGTGAGTGAGCAAGAAGGTGGCAGATGGAGTGTAATGTATAATCACATGGGAGGTAGTGGCAGGAGAGCACAGGGAGGAGCCTGGGCCTACCTTCAGGTAGCACAAAGCTCGAGGCAGCAGGGAGTTCAGCTCGGGGTGGGGGGGAGGGCAGAGCGGGGGAACCGCTGACGTCATAGTCTAGATTCAGGAGTGTGCGCAAGCAAAAAAAAACCTCTGCGCCCACCCTAGGGCTCGCATGTTCCTGTTGGGTTGGCTGCCCCAGCCCATGGGCTAATGTCATCCACCTGACCGCTCGTTCCCAGTTCCTGCGTGCACATTATGGCTGCTGCTCTGACCCGAGCCCCCTCACCCCCTCTGCATCTCTCCCACTCTGTCCTCCTCTCTCTCCGTCCCCCTCGCCTTCTATCCCCACTTGACCTCCCACAACCTCCCTCTGTTCCAGCCTGGGAATCCTCCGCCGGGCTTACCACGGCACTCGGTGTTGGCTGTCCAGCAGCAGCCACACCGACTGCCCCATTCCCCACCACACTCGCCAGCCACCCTGGACAGACCCGGGGAGCTAACCTCGCCTCCCTCATCCCCATCCCCCCACCCCTGCCTCACAACCTGGACCTCCCTCCATACCCTTCTATCAACCTCTTCCTCCACATCGGACTACAAAACGTCCGCTCCCTCTGTAATAAGGCCCTGGTCATTAACGATCGCATCCTTGATGAGCATTGACATCATGGCCTTAACTGAAACCTGGCTCACCCCAAGCAACACCTTCCCCCTCACGGAGGCCACACCACCCGGCTACACCTCCCACAACATCCCCCGCCCCAACCGCTCTGGCGGTGGTGTAGCCCTCATCTCAAGGACACCACTTGCCCTATCCTCCTACTCCTCTGGCTCTTTCCCCTCTTTGGAGCACCTCACCCTCACCTCCCATCTCTCACTCAAAATCCTCCTCCTCTACCGGTCCCCGAAAACCTCTCCCACCTTCATCTCCAACATTTCTACCCTCCTAACATCACTCTGCCTCTGCTCTGATCGCCTCATCACTCTGGGCGACTTCAACCTGCACTTCACCCCCACCTGCTCCGCCTCTTCGGACTTCTCCTCCCTCAACTTTTCCCTCCACATCAACTACACCACTCACGTTCACAGCCACCCACTCGATTTAGTGATCACCCAGGGCCTCAGTGTCTCAGATGTCACCATTACCAATAAGACTGTCTACGATCACCACTTCATCTCCTTCACCACCACCACTCCCCTCCCTACCTCCACCAGACCCATCACCATCTTCTACCGCCCCTGGAAGAAGTCACCCCCACAATCTCTAACTGCTGCCTTGGAGTCCTCTGAACTCCTCTCCCTCTGGCCTTCATCCCTCACTGAACCTCTTCTTCTCTCACCCTCCTCCACAACACCCTCTCCTCCACACTCAACACTCTTGCCCCCATCACCTCCCATACTGTCTCTTACTCTCACTCCTCCCCCTGGATCACCACCCACCTCTGCTCACTGAAGAGCCAGGCGCAGGCCCCTGAACGCACGTGCCTCAAATCTGGCCTAACGGTCCACCGGCAAATCTGGCTGGACCTCAAAACCTACTGCTCCACTCTAACCTCAGCCAAGTCATCCTACTCCAGGATTATCCTGGAGGCGAAGAACAACCCCAGGCTTCTGTTCATCACATCCCGACTCCTCCATCCTCCCCGTCACCCCACACAGGTCATCTCCTCCAACCTTTACTGCGAGGAGATGCTGGATTTCCTTGAATCCAAAATCAAGGGAATCCGCTCTGCGGTCACTGCCCCTCCAACTTCCACCCACACTCCAACTCATCCTCCCCTACATACCTTCGAACCCGTTTCCCCACCCTCATCCTGTCCTTGAAACCCACCACCTGCTCCCTGGACCCCATCTCCACTCCTTATCTCCCAGCTCCACCTTCTTGCCCCACTTCTCACAGACACCATTAACCTATCCCTCTCCTCTGGCTCTGTTCCCATTCCCTTCAAAACTACCACCATCACTCCCACATTGAAAAATCCCTCCCTTGATGCGTTGCAGCTATCAAGCTACCGGCCCATCTCCAACCTCCCCTTCCTGTTCAAGGTCCTTGAAAGAGTTGTTGCCTCCCAGCTGCGCTCTTTCCTCTCTACCCATTCACTTTTTGAACCCCTCCAGTCGGGTTTCCGTGCTGCCCATAGCCCTGGTCAAGGTCACTAATGACATCTTGACCATCTGCGACCAGGGCTCCCTCTGCCTCCTCCTCGACCTATCGGCCACATTCGATACGGTCGACACTATCCTTCTCCACCACTTGTCCTCCCACCTCAACCTTCAAGGCCCTGTCCTTGAGTGGTTTAGGTCCTACCTCTCCCACCATCTTCATTTTGTCTCCGCTAACGGCTTTTCCTCCACCCCCCGCACTGTCTCGTGCAGTGTCCCTCAGGGCTCGGTCCCCTCCTCTTCACCCTCTATATGCTCCCCCTTGGTGACATCATCCAGACATGGGGTTAACTTCCACATGTATGCGGATGACACCCAACTCTACCTTTCCTCCTCTACTCTCAACTCCATGACCACCGATGTCCTGACAGCTGCCTGTCCGACAGAGTCCTGGACGAGAGACAACTTTCTTCAGCTCAACGTGTGCAAAACTGAGGCCCTCCTGATTGGCTCACGTCAGCGCCTCCGCACCTCAGGCGCTGACAGCATCAGCATCCAAGGCTGCACTCTCCACCTCTCAAAGCCGGTCAGGAACCTCGGGGTTCTGTGCGACCCTGAGCTGTCCTTTCTTCCCCACATCCGCTGCCTTCCACCGCCCCCGGAACATTGCCAGACTACAGCACTACCTCAGCCCTCACGCTGCTGAAACACTGGTCCACACCTTTATCACCTCAAGGCTGGACTACAGGAACTCTCCCCTCGTCAGCCTTCCCAGCACCTCCCTCCACAAGCTGCAGGTCATTCAGAACTCTGCAGCTCGTGTACTGTCCCGCACCAGGCTTCGCAACCACATCACTCCCACCCTCGCTCGCCTCCACTGGCTCCCCATCCCCCAGAGGATCGAATTCAAGATCCTCATCCTCACCTACAAGGCCATTCACGGCCTTGCTCCCTCGTACCTCTCCGACCTACTATCCCCCTACTTACCTGCCCGTACCCTCCGTTCCGCTCCACATCCCCCGCCCTAACATCGATGGCCGGGCTTTCAGCCTCTCAGCCCCAAGCCTCTGGAACTCCATCCCCCAGTA
Organism: Callorhinchus milii; assembly: GCF_018977255.1. Lineage (NCBI taxonomy): Eukaryota > Metazoa > Chordata > Chondrichthyes > Chimaeriformes > Callorhinchidae > Callorhinchus > Callorhinchus milii. The sequence continues at coordinate 63,478,768 of NW_024704746.1, read as the reverse complement.
CCGTCGCCTTGCTTCCTCCCTTTCCTCCTTCAAGGCCAGTTTCAAGACCTTACTCTTCAACTGTGCCTTCACCTCCCCTCTCGACCCCCTACTTGTTCCCTCCCCCTGACCATTTCCCTCCCCCTGCTCGGGTCCCGACCCAACTGTCCAGCGCCTTGGGACGTCCTCCCGACGTGAAAGGCGCTCTATAATTGCAATCTTCTTGTTGTTGTAGGAGAAGAACAGGGGAGGGAAGTAGACAGAGGATGGGAGTGAGACACTGGTATAAACTATAGTATACCTGCTACCAGGGATCCAAACCCATCACATTTTTGTGAGGTTCTTTGGTTACAAGGTGAGCCAGCGTTCCTCTATAAATTCCTGTTTGAAATCCCTCACTGAGAAAGTACCCAGTTGCACAGAAATGTAGTGCTGATGTGAACCTGCCTGGCACTGAGCCGCTCCAGCTGGGGTCAGGCCCCATCTGGCCTTTGCCTTGTCCCAACTGAGCTACAGCGCATCCCTCAACACGTACTCCCTGACTGACAAAAGGCCTCTTCACCCTGTTGATGACCTTCCAAGCGCACTTGATGTCAGTCTCCCCGAGAAGAAGCCAAACAGCACAGACTGCTGTGACAGGGAACTGAACTCTATCCGTCTCCCAGACCACCTTAACATATGCGCACTGCAGGAAGAGGTGATCCATAGTCTCCTCCGCAACCCTCCTGAGGACAGCTGGCGTCGCCCAGGGCTCTGTCCTTGGCCCTCTTCTCTTCAATATCACCCCTTAGTGACATCTGCAGACATGGGGTTAACTTCCACACGTATGCAGATAACACCTAACTCTATCTCTGCCTTCACCCTCAACTTCAGGACTACTGGCATCCTTACCAACTGCCTGCCCGTACGACATCAAGTCCTGGATCAAAGACGACCTTCTCCAACTGAACGTCAGCAACACTGAGACCCTCCTGATATGCAGCCAACCCCTCCCGTTTCTCATCAGGCTTGTTGCTTTGTTAGTTTGTTTTGCAAAGAAAGAATAGTATGAACTGGTGCCACCTGGTGAGGGATTACCAGGCACAGCAGAAGGTCAGACAGCCAAATTCTAGGAGAAGGGTGTGTGGTGTGAAGGAGAGACCGACCTACCATTCTATACTGGGAGAGAGAAACTCCTCCTAGACTGTCAGTGTAAGAGACTCAACCCAAAGCTGAGTAGAAAGAACTTGGAAGAAAGAATTGAGAAGAAATAGGATTTTGGGAGCCATGAACCTTACTTGGAAGACCTTCTGGACAGACGTTAAGTTGTACATTGCTCCTCTCTTCTGCAGCATTTGATTTGATCAACTTGAATAATTTACAAAATTCTTGATTACTTACCATTAACAACCGTTATTAATCGGTATTAATGAACCTTGTTTAATTGTACAAAATGTGTCAGACCTTACTTCATTGCAAGGTCACAAAATTAATAGTACCCTTACAGCAAAACAGCAGCCAATCGTGCACAGCAGTGTCCCACAAACAATCATGGTTTGAGTGACCATATTAGTTTTTTTAATTTACTTAAATTTATTTAATGTCTTGAATGTGGTAAGTTTTGTTGATTCTTAGATCAAAATGGAGTTGAAACAGTTTTGCTGGTTTCCTTTCTCCCCACCAATCATGGGTGTGGTTTTTCTTGAGGAAAGTGAACTATTTTTATATTAATTTGTTTTCATAAAAAAGATAGTCAAAACCAACTCCTGTACAGTATAGAAATCATGACATTTGGTCAGTATTGTCATAGGCTAGAGCAATAGGAATAGTCTAAACAGCAGAATATACTATAAAGTGAATTGACAGTATATTGTGTGGGCAAAACATTAATCAAATAATAATGCTTGCATTTGATATAGTACCTTATCATATCAGAGATATATTAAATTGCTTCACCAAATATACAGGGAAGTAGACAGACTATATGTTGATGAGAAAAATGTCCAGCAGAGGGTATGTGAATGCTATGAATGTGACAAAATGGTCATTAAGGCAAGTCACTACCAGAAAAGGCTGAAGTAAAGCAGGGAGAAGCAGAGAGACCCAGAAAAGTTCAACCGAGAGCAACGGAATTTGGACGAGCAAATGGAAGCAGCAATACAAAATAAGCCCAATAGAGGGAAATGAGAGATTAAACGTAGACGCTTATGATGCAGAATCAGCACACTCAGAGAAAACATACAGGAACTATCAGTTAAGACAATCAACATGCGCTCGGCAAAGGGAAGTATTGCAACTGTGCACCAGAGAGAAAAAAAACTTTAGTCTGCAAAAGTTAAGAGGAACTTTAAAGCCATTACTTGTAAATTGGACACAGGTGCATATGCTAACCCTATTTGATACCACTTACAGAAAGTTAGGAGACTTCAATAAGAAATCGTTGCAGCACAACAGAATGCAATTAGTTATATTACCACCCCCCCTTCCCCAACACCCCCTCAAACATTCTCTGTCTCCCTCTAAGATCATTGTGGGTGGAGTCAGTCATTAAGCTGCTAAACAGCCATTTCTTCTCAAACTTGCTCCCTCTGAAATTTTGGACTAACTCCCGATTTAGAATTTAATACAAGCTTGTGGTCAGTGTTAGTTTGGTAGCATGGCATAATATATTCAAACAGAACAACCCGTTTCAGGCATATACAGCTCAAGTTTCCGAGTTAACTTAAAGCAAGGTATAATAGTAGCTTAAATTTTATAAACTCAATGTGAGCCAGTTAATTCAAGTTAGAGCAATAGGACTAGATTCTTTGCTCATTCCCTTTTCAACCAGATAGACAAAGCCATTGATGAATTTTGTTAAAGTGCAATAATAAATACCAGAATTTTTTCTGTCCAAAAGAAGCAGAGGAGATGATTGGAGTTAGTTGAGAAGTCATAATCCTAGGAAAAGACACTGGGACTTGTGTGTGTGTGTGTGTGCATATATATATAGTTCTTAACAGATAACTTTAGAAAGTGTGTCCACCAGCATTGCCTTAAATCTTTTCTTCTGCATCCATTCTTCACTTTACTTTCTTGAGGCAAATGGCATCAATCATTCCAACACTGAAGGCTACTTTTGTTACCTCAACGTAACACAACAACTTTCTGTAGCTTCTTCCCAAAGGCTAAATCCAATCATTATGAAGCAGAGTGGCACTTACCTAGTGCCCACCTTGTCAAAACAGTTCTTGCTCCAGAGGATTGCTTTGCTGCTGCAGCCGCCATCACACTTGATAACCAACGTGGGCTTCTTTACCTACACAAACAACAACAAGATTCCATTTATAGAGCGCCTTTCACATCAGGAGGATGTCCCAAGGCGCTGGACAGGGGTGAAATGGACAGGGAGCGAGGAGGGGGTAGAGAGTCAAGAGGGGAGCTGAAGGCACGGTCAAGGTCACAGTCAAACAAATCGAACCTGCAAAGGTAATCCTCCCTCGACCACCGCCCAGCAAACACAGGCATGACTTAGAAGTTGCGCATTCTCTGCAACACAGAGCTATTTTGGTCAAGGCTGGGAGTTTATAACTGCTTGTGTCCTTCAGAGGCACGTTGTCTATTAGTCCCCAAGTAGACTGGTTGGCTGTGTTCTCCAGGCAGGAGGAGCTGAGCCAGTTATATTCCAGCAGCAATTATGCAGCACGAAGTCCCTCTGAGGACCTGCAGCATCTCAGGTGCTGCACAACGAGCTGATACCTGTTTCACAACAGGTCAGAGAAGGTTGCAATCAATGGTCCAATTGCCAATTAGAGTGGTGGGAACAGGTGGGCTGGGGGGGAGGGACTGACCTGTGATTGGTGGAGAGGGGGAGGCTGGGGATTGGTGGAGAGAGGGATGGCTGGTGATTGGTGGAGAGGGGGAGGTTGGGAATTGGTGGAGAGGGAAGACTGGTGATTGGTGGAGCGCTCTGAGATGCTGCCATTGTGAAGGGGTGGGGGGGGTCTGTGTGCAAGTTGTTGTTGTTGTTGTTGTTGAGGGGGAGGCTGGTGATTGGTGGATATGGGTGGCCAGTGATTGGAGAGCAAGGAACATGGTGGGTGAGGGTTAATTCAGTTTGAATTAGCAGGAACCGGCCTCACCTGGAGAAGTGGTTGAAGTAGTGTCAACAGCTAAACTCATTGCATTGAGCTCTTCAAAAATGTGCCCTGAGAATTTGAGGTACAGCAATCAACTCCTTTATACCGAGTCAATCTCAATACTTGTTTTGCGTACATGATGACAGGGTACGCTTTGCACATCCTGTCCTTCTGATCCCATCTCCAACCCCAACAGGAGAAGCCAAAAGTTGTAATAAGCTTATTTTGGATATTGTGTTTAAGCTGCAAGGTGGCCTTGCAAAAGAGGAACCAATGGGAAGGATGAGATGCTTTTTCCAGCATTATCCCAACGCACGCTCTGGGGTGCCCAAGCCTTGGCTCTTGCAAACCTGCGCCTAATACTTTCCGGAATTAGGTAAGCAGGATGTGTCCCTCCATTTCAATGATCCATCTCTGGGATTTACACGTGTAGGTGGGATGCGTGGAATTCTCAGCCTGGTTTGGGTACTCTTAAGCACGGTGATGGGTTTCCACATGTGTCAGACACCGGGCTGACCNAAAAAAATTGGCTATTAGTCACTTATGAGTCTTGATGATGGTGTGTTTCTGGCAGGCTATTTGATCAAAGATGCTTGATCAGACACTTTCTAGCAGCCGTTTGCAAGGGAGCAATCTGGAGCTGGAAACACTGGTTTATTTTCTCCTGCTCAAAATGGGGGTGCTGATTCCATTTATAATCATAGAATTATACAACACAGAAGGAGGCCATTCAGCCCATCATGTCTGTGCTGGTTCTTTGAAAAGAGCTATCCAAATCAATCCCACTCACCTCTCTCCCTGTAGCCCTACAAACTTGTCTTCCCCAATGGTCTAACTGATTCCCCAGCTGAGATCTGCTAGTTCAGCAGAAACCGAGTTTATAATAATAATCAGTGCATTCGATATAACACCTTATCATGTCATTAAGATGTCTCAACCCTCCACACAATATATTGTAAAGTGAATTGACTGTGAATTTTGTGGGCAAAATGCGGCAGCAAATTGCACAATGCACATTTGAGTGAGTGACCACATTTTTTTGGGAGGGCTTATTACCCACAGAAAGTGATCCACCAATTGACTAACAACCAGGTTCCTACTTATTGCTAGGTAAACAGAGGTGTGTGGAGTGAGGAAACTAGCCTAAGGTTTCACCCCACCTGGGAATTGCTTGCGAGGCGAGTGCTCAAACCACTATGCTACAGGACTCCATCTGAATCTGTAATCTTTCAATCTGTGTGACCCTTTGCTGTACATTCAAACATTTGGGGTTTGAAATATTTCTAAGGGTGCATTAAACAGTTCCTTAGCCCTGGAATATAACCGGAAATTCTGAAAGGTGTCTGAGTAAAGGTGAGAAAATGTTGACGCAAGGACAAAATAGTGAATATCGTGGTGATTGCGTCTTAGAAGTTATGAACAAATGCAAAATGGCACAACTGCAATTGCACTGAATACTGTAATTGGCTCATTCAGGCTTTCTGCATGTCCCTTGGTAACCTTGTGGTTGCTAAGGGAATGTTTATTGTTTAAGCATATCATTTTCAGAAGCGAAATGGATGAAAGTGATTTAAGCAGAACAATTCAGTGCAGCCTGGATTGCCCATATAAGGAAAGGAAATAATTTCATGAAATTGTGAATAACGTTATCTCATTGACAGAATAATTAAACCCATTGTATAAAGAGCCAGGGTTTGACAGCATCTGGAAGTCTTGTGTTTGTAGCCAGCTTGCCATTCTGTATGAAACAATGCTGCATCTTATTTGTCTTCCGAAACTCCAATTGACAGATGCCATGGTAAATATACTGGTGCTGAATAATAACTATCCGTGCATTTGATACAGTGCCTTATCGTGTTGACAAAATGTGCTTCACAAGATTTTCTGTGAAGTGCAATGACTGTGTATTTCGTAGGCAGACAATTGCACACTGCAATGTCCCACAAACATCCATGGAATGAGTGACCAATTTTATTTGGGAGATTGTTGATCAGCATGCCAAGGAAATAGCTTTCTTTTTGGACTTGTACCAATGGATTTTTAATGTCCATCTGAATAGGCTGACAGGACCTCAGTTTAACATCTATTTTCTTAAGGACGGCATCTCCAACAATGTAATACTCCTCCAGCATTGAGTCAGCTTCATCCCACACTACGAGGCTGTAACCTTCTGACTCAGAGATGAGAGTGCTACCAATTGAGGTAGGCTGACACCTACTTGATATAAAATAGGTGAGTTATGAGCTGAAGTCCCATCATGGTGGATCACTGCTATATAGAGTACATACTGTGGTCTCGCAAAACAGAGACACGTTAGCTGCAAGAGATGGGCGGTGGGCTTCTTTGTGTTCATACACGTAGGATTTAGAAATAAACACTGATTTCTGTCTATTCGAGCTGTCTTGGAAACGCTGCAATCTGAATCACCCGAATGCACAGTGACTTGCCTTACACAACACAGTTTGGCTGGGCTGAGTTGGAAAAGCAGGTTGGCTCTGTCGTTAATCAACTTCCCACACTACACTTCTCAGAAACCGCAATCTGCTCACCGCTCCAGAATTATACAATTCAGAGCAGCATTGAATCCTCTTGAGGGCTGATCTGTGGGACTTGTCAGGCTAGAATCCACTTTTACCATGACTGTTGTTATAATAATATAATAATCCTTGCACTTGATATAGTGCAGCCAATTGCGCACAGCAGTGTCCTACAAACAGCAGTGGATTGAGTGACCAAATGATTATTATTTTGTTTTTTAAGGGATTATTACCACCACAAAGCAATTCGCCAATCGACTATCAACTGGGTTCCTACTTATTACGGGGTACACGGAGGCGTGTGAAGTAAGGAATCTTGCCTGAGGTTTCGCCCCACCCGGGAAGTATATAGAGCCTGATTAACCTCCCATATCTCAGCGATTGGTCCTTTCCACTTTCTGTAAATAGATTACGTTCATGTTTTTTAGGCAATGAAAAAGTATTGTTTTTGTTTTAGTTCAAAAGGTCACACTACAAAATGATTTACCCTTTTCTTTTAGACAACTGCATGTAAAAATGTTTATTCACTGTACTCGTATAGTTATCTAACAAGTGTTTCTACATCTACCCATTTCTTTCCAACTGTGTTATCAATTCGTACTTCAAGTACGTGTCTCCAGGATGTGCCAGGCATATCTTCACTTGAAAGAATGGTTTCATTTGAAGACTTTCCCTCTGTGTGGTGTTATATAAAGTAAGGCTGAGAATTTTCTTTCATGGATGCACAACTCCACCACAGTTCCCCAGCACTGTGTATTGGAGGTGTCTTGTTTAAGGTCTCATCCAAAGACTGACACTTCATATACATTGTTGGAGTTGTCCACCCTTCAGATGAGATGTTAAACTGAGGTCCTGTCTGCATATTCAGGTGGACATTAAACATCCTACCGCACTCTTCTAAACGTGGGGGGGGGAGTTTCTCCTGGTGTCCTGGCCAATAATCCTCCAGATGAAAAAGATCATTCATTTCATGAGAGTGTGTGGGGTAGCGCTGTGCACAAGTTCACTGTTGCATCTGTCTCCAAATTACACAGTCACTTCACTTCACAGTAAACCCTGTGAAACCTCTGAGATATGTCTTCCTGGCATGAATTGTGTTGGATTAAATGCAAGGATTATTAATTACTGGTATGGTAAACCCATGTTGGAACATGCGGAATCTACTGATATTAAAATACCAAAGCTGTGAGATCCTGAGCAGTAGTAAAATCGTCACGTGTCCAGATTGCGCAATTTACTCACCTCTACATTTGCAATCACTATTCCAACATGCGGATGAGGAAGAAAGGAGCATTAATTACAAGTTACACGATTTTCATTATTCCTTGGCTGTGAAACCTAACAAAAGCTCTGAAGCAGAGACTAGTATTTTGGGGAACATGTTGTGTATCAGATTGGTCAGAGTGAGCAACATTAAAGCGATGAGGAGCAGCCTGCTTTGCAGTAACACAGCATGTGAAATGGGAAGAGCGAGGTTGGAAGAGGATAAGGGCCATATGGCTGTATAAATCTTTGAGGGGAGGTCACGGGAAGAGCCAAGACTCGAGCAAAGACAAAAGTCGCCCGTTTTCAGAGGTGAAAAAGAGAATAAAAAATAATTTGAGTATAATCATTCATCGTTCGCTAAATATTTCCAGACTCTGGACTATAAAGTGCAGCATATTCAAACAGGATTCTTTAATTAAAAACTTTGCATCGCCATGACGCTGACTCATAGCAACTCTCTTCCAATGAGATTTACTTTAGGAGCAGAGTTCCCACAAAGTTTGGAATGATATGTGATGGCAATTATATACCGCCTCCAGTTACCACAAGTTTTCCCTGTCTGGTTTCCTTAATTAAGGACAACTGGTTGAAATCACCACATTTCAGACCCCAATGTTATCTTCAGTGAATGACCAAGAATACATTTCTTTCTTCACCTCAGTTACCGTCACCCCTTCATTTCATAAAACACGAGGTTGCATGTTTGACTATTCATTATTCTTGCCCAGTGAAGAGACTGAAGAACTGAATTTGCATTGATGTGCACAGTTACAACAATAATAATCCTCGTATTTGATATAGCGTCTTATCAATTTGTTGAGACGTCTCAAAGCGCTTCGCAGAATACACTGTAAAGTGAATTACCTGTGTATTTTGTGGGCAAAATACAAGAGTTGAGCAATGGTTCGATAATGGTAAGTTTTGTGTAACTGTGGAAAGACCACAAATGATAGCAGAGAAGACTTCCTCATTCAAAGCTTTTTAAAAACATTTTGTGCTTTCAATTTAGGATTGGTTTACTGGAAATCCTGAACAAATAAACGGCAATAAACAGATAACTGCGGGAAGCTGGAAGNAAAAAAACTGATCAGGACTTGTGACATTTACGATAAACTCGGTTCTGATGGCTGACCTGCTCCTCACTCTCTTGCAAGATTCAGGTACATGTGGTATTGCACACATACTATTTGTACTTTGTTTGCTCTGCGGCACTGTACTATTTACTCTTTGTCCCTATTGTCTTGGGTGCACAGAATTGGGAAGAGATCCATCCATTTAGTACTTATACAGCACAAGAGAAAACAGGAGAGAGTAATTGATCGGGAGAAATGAATGAGGTCAACTCTTAAAAGTGGCCAATTACGATTTTCTCCCGCAAAATGTCGTGGATTGAGTCACCAAATTATTATTTTTTTGGAAGGGATTATTACCCCAGAAAGCGATCCGCCAATGAACTAACAACTGGGTTCCTACTTACTGCTAGGTGAACAGGCGTGTGGAGTAAGGAAACTTGCCTAAGGTTTCGCCCTGCCTGGGAATTGAACCCAGGTCCTCTCGTTTGCGAGGAGAGTGCTCTAACCAATACGCTACAGGACTCTAGTCCTTTGTATGTACAGCTGGGCTGGGTCGAATGGAATGTAGAGGATCAGTTACGTTGAAAGAATAAGACCGAGCGAAGCATAGGATGTTATCATTGCTTTCAGAAACCATCACAATTCTTCTACCGAAAAGTGTTTTTATTAAGAACTAGAAGGAAATGACCTCAGCAAAATTTTTGTTTCTTCACCACTGGATTGCATGATTTTTCTGTCCTCAGCTGTCTCATCGTTTTCCAAAGCAGCTTTCCTTGCATCAGCATAAACAGTCACACAAATAGGAACTGATTGCACGGAAAAGGAGCACTTTTGGCTTGTCCGCAGTGATTATTTAGTGATTTCCAGGACAGCAAAGTGTGAGGAAATCGATATTCTATTTCCTCTAATTAAGTGCGTACTTTTCTTTCAAACTAATCTCTCCTCTTTCATCCCCCTTGCTTTGTTAAATGCAGAATATAACTCCACGGAACCTGACAAGAGCCTTAATATTGCAATTTGTTTTTTTGCACAGCCAATTGCTGTTGAAGTCGTGAGCGCAAGATTCTTTCAGTTCGACTGTGTTCTATTTATAAACTAGTCCCAGTCTCTGTGCCGATTGTTTCAGAGCAGAGAGATCACACATTGGCACTGGCATGATCAGAGGCATTCATCTCAAACCATCACAGATAAAAGCCAAAGAGAAAAATAGGCCCACTGTATAAGGGAGGCAAGGCAAATGTCCTGTTTGCTGGGTACTGTGTAACAGTCCACAGCATTGTGCTTCGCTCTGCCTTGCCAGCTGAATCCACAGTACAATCTCCCAGCCCCCGGTTAAACAAGGTTTGTTGAGCTGCTCGGAATCGTCATAGCACTAAGAGGATCTTGGTACCCGTGCTACTGCAACCCCCTGAGCAAGGGAACATCTCCAGGAGTGGAACAGGAGGTGAGCAAAAATGTGTCCATATTTTTTTTAGTGGGTGGTGGTAGCTGTTTCTTCCGGGCAAAACAGCACAGACCCATGTCCATGTGTGTGTGGCACGTTACAGTTGTGCCAGAAGAGGTTTAAAGTCCTGCTATCTGGAACTCCGTCCCAGAGTCCCTCCGACTCGCTCGTTCCTTCGTCCCCTCTTTCAAGGCATGTCTCACAACATGTCTCGAAACCTATCTCTTTGACCGTGCTTTCGGTCATCTCGCCCCTCCCAACTTCCCTTAGCTCCCACCCTCAGTTTGTGCCCATCTCGCACTTTGGGACTTCCTCCTGATGTGAAAAGGCCCTATTGTATTTTTGTAACATTGTTAGGTGAAAACATTTATGGTAGGAACACACAAAAAGTCACTGTGGGCTGGTGTGAAGTTGTCTCAAAATAATAATAATAATCCTTGCATTTGGTGTAGTTCCTTATCGCGTCTTCGAGACGTCTCAAAGCGCTTCACAGAATATAATATACAGAAGTGACTGTATTTTGTGTCTGAAACGCGGCAGCCAATTGTGCTGTCTCACAAACAGTCCTGGATTGCGTGATCAAATTAATTAATTAATCAACTAACCAATTAATTATTTATTTCCTTACTTATGTATTTCCTTATTTATTTACTTATTTGCTTTTTTGTTAAAAAAGGGATTATTCCTCCCTGAAAAGCAATCCACCAATCGACTAACAACCGGGTTCCTATTTACTACTAGGTAAACAGAGGCATGTGTGCGCGTGCGGAGTAAGGAAACTTGCCTAGGGTTTTGTCCTGGCCGGGAATCGAATCTGTGTCCCCTCGCTTGCGAGGCGAGCCCTCTAACCAAAACGCTACAGAACTCCACATAGCCCATAAAAAGTAGAGAAGGGGTTCTGCCTTGAAGGTTGTTGAGTCCTTCGATTCTTCCACTTGGGTATAGCTCCACAGGCAACATTTTTGGCAACTCGCCCCAAAGAACCATTATTCTAGCCTGAGCCTTGACTTGAGGTCAGGATCGACAGGCTGTTCGGAGTCGTCACAGTCAAACCCGATCCTGCCCTCATCTGATCTCCACTATTGATGCTCACACGTCACTATGAGTTTATGGATAATGATCAGTAGTGGAAAACCCCGACAGATGTTCCCCTCCCTAACCCGTAGTTGCTGACGTTATTTGCAATAATAATAATAATCCTTCCATTTGGCATAGCGCCTTTCAGGTTGGGAGGACGTCCTAAAGCGCTTCACAGGATTTACTGTGTGGTGGAGTGACTGTGTATTTTGTGGGCAAACGCAGCAGCCTACGCGCACAGCTATGTTCCACCAGCAGCTATGACGTGAGTGACCAATTTTATTTGGGATATGTTGGCCAGGACACCGGGAGAAACCCTGTTCTCTTCTTGAATAGTGCCATGGGATCTTCAACGTCCACCTGAACAGGCAGACAAGACGTCAGCTTAACGTCTCATGCACAGGACGGCAGCTCCGACAATGCAACAACCCCCCCAGCAATGCATTGGAACGTCAGCTTAGACCCTGTGATTCCAGGTCACGACGTGGGGTTTGAACCCACAGCCCTCTGACTCAGAGGCAAGAGCGCTGCTAACTGAGCCAGGCTGACAATTGTAGATAATAAAAATACTAATAATCCTTGCATTTGTACCGAGCCTTATCAGGTCTTCGAGACGTCTCAAAGCGCTTCGCGGAATATACTGCAAAGCAAGTTGACTGTATATTTTGCGGGCGAAACACAGCAGCCAATTGCGCACAGCAGATGCCATCACGATCAGCCAACTGGGCACAAATGGGAATTTGAACCTGCAATCTCCCATCTGCATCGAACATAATTTGAAGTAAAAAAAGATAAAGACTTTCCCCCCACCTTTTCCCTCCTCTGTTAAAGACAGGGCAAGACTCCAGAACACGACTGCCATCACTGTGATCAGCCACCAGAGAGAGTGCAAGAACAATGAAACATCCTTTGCCGGCTGACATTGTTTCTCTCTAAGATCACAGATTTGATGCTGAAATTACGCTCAATTTTGCTCCGTTTGCCTTTCCGAACCCACACGATTTAAAAAAAAAAATTGCGCTCAAGAAGATGTAATGTAGGGTCATGTAATACAATTGTCTGTTTGCGTTTAAATAGAGCCCTTCACGGTCAGGCGGACCCTTGAAGCATATAAACCAGGAGCCTGAGCATGGGTGTTCAGGGGGAAAAAGTGGCTGACAACACAGTCAAAGAGATAGATCTTGAGATGGGTTTTGAAGGCAGGGTGGGGTAGGGAGGGGGCAAGGCAGAGGGATTCCGTTTGCACAGGTAACACGCTACTTGGAGAATAAGTTACGGGTAACAGTATATTCTGTAAAGCCCTTTGAACCTCTCAACAACATGATAAGGCACTATATCAATGCAAGGATTATTATTATCTTTGCATATTTAGCAGTGAGAGTTTCATTCCCAAGGAAAGCCATTGCATGATGAATTCTAAAATGCTATTCCCCCCCACCCCCCAAAACGACACCTACTCACACAAAGGAAGGCTGTGTTACATCCTATGTGGATACAGTTTGGACTCTCATGATGAGGTTCTTTGCTGAATGACTTGGAGCGTTTGGATTCCTGCCCCCGCACTTCCTCAAGGTTGGTTTCCCACCCCCCCGCTGGGTATGTTGAGCATCTATTTGGCTTCGACACAGATTGTGGTCAATGAAGGTGTTGTGCAGCCTATTCCTGGACACCTCCCTTCTTCATTCAAGAAATGATTATTATTATTATGTATATGTATGCATTGCCTCTTTTTGGTGTATTGATAATAGTGTGTTGTAAAATTATTGGTTATTAGATGCTGTTTTTATATCACAAACAAAATGACATTTGCATAGCGCTTTTCAAGTCGGAAGGACGTCCCAAGGTGCTGGACAGACAGAATTACAGACCCGAGCTGAGGGTCAGGGTAGGGGAGGGCAAGGGGAAGCGGGGAGATCGAAAACATGTTCGAAGAGGAGGGTCTTGAGGTGGGTCTTGAGGGAGGCGAGGGAGGGGGCGAGACTGAGGGAATGCGGGATGGAGTTCCAGAGGGCGGCCGCAGAGTGGTGGAAAGCATGTATGAGGGTTTTGGCGGCCTGCGGCGTGGGACAGTGTCGGAACCGGGCAATGTTACGGAGGTGGGAGAAGGCAGAGCAGGTCATGGCGCAGATATGGGGTAGAAAGGATAGTTGAGGGTCAAACAAGACCCCAAGGTTCCGGATTGGCTTAGTGAGGTGGAGTGAGCAACCATGGACGGTGATGCTGTCGGGAGCCAATTAGGAGAGCTTCGGTCTTGTTGAAGTTCAACTGAAGAAAGTTAGCTCTCATCCAGGACTTGATGTCTGACAGACATTCTGTCAGCACAGCAGTTGTCCCCCCTGCTCGGGTCCTGACCCCTGACTGTCCAGCTCCTTGGGACGTCCTCCCGATGTGAAAGGCGCTCTGTAAATATAATTTTGTTGTTGTCCTGGAGTCGAGGGTGGAGGCAGAGAGATATAGTTAGGTGTCATTCACATACATGTGGAAGTTAACCCCATATCAGCCGATAATGTCACCAAGGGGGAGCATACAGATGTTGAAGAGGAAGGGACCAAGGACAGAGCCATGAGGAACGCCGCACGAGACGGTCATAAGAATCTAAGATCAGACTAAGCCTCTGCTCCATTTTGGATATTGTTTTTATATCGTAGTTGGACAATTATTATTATAATTGACAGCCTGTTTCTCTGCTGGCCAACAATTCACGAAAAAAAAAAAAATTGGTCGCTCACTCCAAGGCTGATTGTGAGACACTGCTGTGCGCAATTGGCAGTCGCGTTTCACCCACAAAATACAAGTCACAATGACGCGATAAATTGCTATATCAAACTTAAGGATTATTATAACCTTCTGATGTGAAAGTGCGTTATATAATAGTGGACTGTTGTTTGCATTACTGGAGCAAAAGGAAGGGACATTATGGAACTAGATTGAGTGCCAGTGTTTAGGTAGGGAAAGCCGTGCGTAGATACACATACAGACACTCACATGCAGGCACAGAGATTTGCACACAAGATGTAAACACACGTGAACATGTTATAACTGCCGGTGCAATCATTTCAAAACATCCAGAGACTCATTCAGTCAGCTCTATTCCAGTTTAATAAAAGATAAATTCACACAGTTTTCAACATTAAGGTTCCAAAACTCAACCTTGCAGTCTTCACACTCACACTCTCGGGGGTGGGGGGTATTGGGGGTGGGAGAGAGGTCTCAAGGTCTTGGAAAAACACCAAATTTGTGCTAAACATCTTCTGAAAAGGATCCGCTCATGTTTCCAACGTGACGCTACACTAGCAGTTCTGGTAGTAGGTCCCACCCGAAATTAACAGCCGAAGCAGTCACACACCCGAAAAAATTAAATCCTTTTTTCAAATGACATCATTTGTGCATTTGCGGCATTTTTCTGTTCTTATTTTCGATTCCCGGCATGCGCAGTTTTTTTTCCTTTTTTTGTAATAGTAACAAACCGCTTGCACAAAGACTGCTTTGGGCTGCCGCGTTTTACCCACAAAAAATACACAGACAATTGATCTTACCATTTACTCTGTGAAGCACTTTGAGACGCCTCAACGACATGATAAGGCGCTATATCAAATGTAAGGATTATTATTATTATTCTCTGGGCAGCGACCATCCAAAACCAATGGGGGGAGCGACAGAAACCTCCCACCAATTAGACAATACTTTCTCTCTCTGTATCTCCTTTTCTCCAACCCACCCATTCATCAATTCACACACACAGAGTTAAAAGCCAGATTGGTTTAAAACAAATTACAATATATTTTCCACTTTACATAATCCGAATTGAGAGAGAAGGGAAGGGGTGTTAAAATAAACCAGTCAGCCTCCAATTTGCATGGCAGCAAGAATTGATAAATTGAGTTAAGATCGCATTCTGGTTCATGACGTTGGCAAATAAATAAGACATATTTTCCTCCACCAACATTTTTTTGTTTAAAGCAAAATAACATTAGAAACAATAATAATTTGGTCGCTCAATCCACGACTGTTTGTGGGACACGGCTGTGTGCGTTTGACTGCTACGACTCGCCCGCAATATGTAACAATAATAATCCTTGCATTTGATATGGCGCCTTATCACGTCTTCGAAACGGTCGATCCACTTTACAGCAACAACTTGCATTTACATAGCGCCCTTCACACGGGGTAGGGTCCCCGGAGTGCTTCACAGTATAATCTACGAAGTGCTTCGAGACGGCTCGAAGACGCGATACGGTGCTGTGCCGGCTGCAAGAATTATTATCGTCGTCGTATTTTTATTTACAAAACATTTTGCTAAGAATTATCATCCCGTTTTAGCTGAGAGGGTTTCCATTGAGTTTGTCTGCAACGTGGTGTAGCGGAGAGGGACAAAGGTTTTACGGGGGTGGGGGAAAGAGAGAGAGAGAGAGAGAGAGAACGAGCGAGCGAGAGACCAGTCCTGTAGAGGACTTGTGAAGATCCTGTAGCCCAGCGGTTGGAGACACTCGCCTCGCAAACGAGAGGACCTGGGTTCGATTCCCGGTCCAGGACCTAAACCTCGGCCAAGCTTCCGTACTCCATGCGCCTGATAATAATCCCTCAAGGAAACCCCAAAGATAATGCGGTCACTTTGGCCGGTTGGCGGTGGTGGGAGGGTGGTGGGGGTGGGGGTGGGGGGGGTGGTTGGGGTTGGGTGGGTGGGGGGTGGTGGTGGTTGGACGGGTGGAGAAACCACTGCTCGCGACCGGCCTGGGCGCTCGGGGCCCGCGAAAACGAAACGAGGCGGATTATTTTCCAGCCGCGTCACTTCCGCCGGGCGTCTCGGGAGGCGCGACGCCGATCGGAACGCGACGGTCCACCGACCCACCGACCGACCGGTCGGTCGATCGATCGGCGGAGAGAAAGGAGACGAGCGAGAGACGAAACCGAAACTTCTCCCTCCCTCCGCATCCCTGTTGGGAAGCTCTTTATTTTCTCTCTCCCTCTCTCTCTCTCTCTCTCTCTCTCTCTCTTGCTCTCTCTCTCTCTCTCTCATTAT